>NC_068449.1:49198400-49315900 GCF_023373465.1 Oncorhynchus keta | reverse complement strand
GTTCAAGGTGGCCATAAATGAGCAGCATATTTTGGCATCCTTCTTTCCCTCTAGCGTGAATATTTTGAGGAAGCACGGGATTTAAGTTGTCCGGTGAGGAAAGTGATGTACTTGATGTTGATTTCATTATTATTATAATTTGAATTAATAACTTAGCGACTGCCTATTTTGCATATTGCGCCACACATACTATGATATATTGGGTAGCGTAGTCCTGCAACGGGATATACAGTACACTTTGCTAGTGCTTCTGTTCCTGTGGCTTTGCATACATACAGACAGCCATCTCATCTCACATGGGAAGTGCATAGAGATTGTAGATATTACTGTATCCGTCTCAACCTACAGGAGAAATGAAGCCCTCACGGTGTTATTGACCTTTAGTGAACATTGTGGCAGCCCATACATGCAGGCCGCTCATCCATAATCGGAGTGTTTTTATGTGAACTACAGACAGCGGTGGTGTTATTGACCTCGACAGTTTTATTATAAAGCTTTGCCTGGTCTCTTTTGGGGAACTGTACTCCCTGTCTGAAACATGATTTCAGAGTAAAAGAAGTGAGATATGATTGTTTTCATTAGTTCAAACAGGCTATATCTTTTGTATCCAAACCGTTTGAAGAGGAGGTGCTTTTTAAATACGTCAGAACGCCATTGTTTTTGGATTTGCCATATTACCATCCAGCGCCGAAACCCTCCAGAAAGAAAACGCCCACACCTTCCAAAAAGGCATAAACTCTCTCTCTCCTCGCATCTCTCCACTTGCAACGCGTCCAAAGCGTTCATTCCTCTGCTCCTCATGTTTTATTGGGGGAGAGATCGAACCGTCCACCCTCAGACGGAGTGCCGTGATGTTTAAACCATTTAACTACCAGACAGCCGATATGCATCAGTGAGTGGATTACATTTTCACATCTCTTGACCAGGAGTAGAAGAAGTGAACTGAGAGGGAAAACATTAGGTCTGTCGGTTAGTTCGGCTCTTTGCCTCCCAACACCTAGGTGTGTTAATGGCTGTGCCCACTCATCCTTAGAGCTGACATGTTTCCTCACTGGGGGAGAGTGTTCAGGGGAGAAGAGAGCCACTCTAATTGTTTGGGCATTATGCAGAGAAGGTGGGCTATAGACTCACAATAGTATTAGAGATGTGAAATGTGCTTATTTTTCAACTCTATTTCACTATGCCCATTTCTGATCTTGTTTTTGGCATGTGAGGAAACCAAGTCCTCTTTAAGTTGTTTTTCTTACATTTCAGCTGCTCAGTGTTGAGGCCTTCTAAGTGTTGCGGGGGTTCTGCCGTTTTGCTCAGCTTTTCTCCTTGCCCTTATTAGAACTGAGAGAAAAACACAGACTAAGTTTTGCTGACGCTGGAGGAGGCCTCCTCAGACAGATTCAAGGCAGAGTTCTCACGCAGCGCCTCTCTGTGTCGCCCATCGTATTTACCCCCTTTCCCTTCGATTCTTCATCCTTCTTTTCGTTTTTTTTTGCACTAAGTGGTTCTCTGATTCCTCTCTTCCCCCCTGTGCCTCTGTCTGTCACCCACCGCCCACCATCAGTTGTGTGAGCGGCTTGCTTTTCATTTCATCTGTCCATAATGATGCCTCCAGCCATCGTACTGCATGTGACGAGTCTCAGATGAATGCATCGGCGCGCTCGGCACAGCAGAGCAGCCTGGCAAGATCCAGGGACCAAATTAAGCCCCAGCCTCTCAGTGGGTGGAATTTGTCATCTCTAGTCATCTCTAGCTGATTAAAAAGCACACATCACATCAGAACATCAGAACTCGCTGGGCCGGTAGTGTTTACTGGTCGTTTTTGAGGGATGGGGAGTTTGAGTTGGCGAAGGGCCATATCCGTGGATCGCTCTGCTGCTGGTGAGAAAGGTCAGTTGTAGTAAGATGAGTGTTCTCAAGCAAAACCCTCCGTTGGGTAATTGGTTGTTCTTTGCACATTGGCAGTAGCCCATGAAGGAACACGGTCGGAACGAGGTCACGCCACACAATAGGTGGTGGAATATGCAGCAGAGGGCCTGTGTGTGACATTATTCAACTTGACCGTGACCGGGAGTTATGACCGCTGGACCATGTCATGATGGACCACGTCCAAAGTCCAGAATAAGTCACCTGTAAAAAGACAAGCAAACAACAAGTCAGAAGACCGTCCTTCCTCCCACCATTCAGAATGTGTAATGATCAATGATCAATAATCAAACATTCTCATGTTCAGCAGCTAATGGGGATCCATGATAAATACAAATACAAATGTTCTACACAGTGGTTGTCAATGAACAACCACAGCTGCTACTGTTAAGTACACTGTAAGACTGTAGACATTCAGTGTTGTGTCCCTAAGATGAATCAGGGTAAAGGGATACTTTGGGATGTTGGCAACAAGGCCCTTTATCTACCTCCCCATAGTCTGATGAACTTGCTGATGCCATTTTCATGTCTCTGTGTTCAGTACGAACGGAGTTAAGAGGTAGTTTCGCACGCCAATGCTAACTAGCGTTAGCGCAATGACTGGACGTCTATGGGTGTCTGCTAGCATGCTAATAGATGACCCACGTGACCCAAAGTGATCTGCTGCTGTACATGATGGCCAGTCCTTGTCTCTCTCTGTGTGTGTGTGTGTGTGTGTGTGTGTGTGTGTGTGTGTGTGTGTGTGTGTGTGTGTGTGTGTGTGTGTGTGTGTGTGTGTGTGTGTGTGTGTGTGTGTGTGTGTGTGTGTGTGTGTGCGTGCGTGTGCACGTGTGTGCGTGTGTGTGTGTGTATTTGTGTGTGTGTGTGTGTGTGTGTGTGTGCATGCGTGCGCCAGTTTCTGTGGATGCTAACATCCCTCAGAGCAAACCAGATTTAGATGCCCTGTACACAGATTTTAAGTGTCATAAGACCATTTCCCGTCAACGATGGTTTAAGAACCTCTCTTAAGCCAGAAGGCGTTATTATTAATTCAGGTCCCTTCTTTCCGTTGGTGATATTTTACGAAGTTAGATTCACATACATCCCGCTCGAGAAACATTCTACTGTCTTTTTTTTACAATATTCTCAGGTGCCGAGACCTGGTGCTTTTCCGTCTTTAAATCCACCAGTTTATAAGAATTTATACGTCCATCAGTGTTTGTTCATGTTCCCATCTGGGAGTCAAGTTGATTTATTTCACTTAACAGTTCATATATAATGGGAGGAGTGTTAATTACAGTAGCATAGAATTCCTCAATGACCAATTTAGTCTGTTTGTCTTGTCTAGAGGTAGAAATGTTTAGCCGAGCCGCATTGTCAATAGGGACTTAGCAATGGCTAATAATAGCCCTGTGCTAGAAATGTATTATTCATAGCCTTGGAAATATAAGCAAACTTACTGTATATCCAGGAGTGTAATTAGAAAAATAAGAAAAACAGAGCTTTCTTTACTATTACCTTTGGCAACTTTAAAGGTCTCTCAGGATAGTTTGTTGTCTTGTTATAAATACGCTTAATTGATATTCCGTAGAAATGTTACATTCTTCATTCTTGACCATCCTTTGTCAAGAACAGATGTTTGGTATATTTTATGAAATGTTATATGAGATGTTTACTCCGGTCCTGGCGATTGAACCAGCTTGGCTCAGACGTAGACTACTGGGTAGAAGGAGTTCAGGGAGATCATGGCCTTCAAAACGTCAAATAGTTTAGCGTTGTTTCATTTGTTCAGCGTCAGAGTAGTAGCTTCGCAGAGGCCGGACTAACTACATCCGTTGGATGATCACTTTTCACCCATTTCAGCAATACATTCTGATAGCTGATTTCACTTCACTCTTTGCGGCTACAGGCCAGAAAAACGGCATCTAACGAGCAGAAAGGCTGCAACTGCTCATTTGATTGAAAATGAGTTAATGTAATTTTTACTACATTAATACATGTTTAATCATGTAGACAAGTATCCTGCCTCTATTGTATAGTGTTTTGGAGAAAATGTTTAGCAGTTACTGCATAAAGTTACTGTGAAACCAAGGTAAATAAAAGCACATTTTCTCAGTTCCACGCTATGAGTAGTTACTGCCTTTTTTCTTGGTAGGGCAGAGTAGTCTAATCTAAACCAAACTTAACCATGACTAATGTCAATTTGAATGTTTTCCACTTAGTCATTCCCAGCATGTGAGCTGCTAGTATGAATCCTCAAATCTGTTTTATTTGTGTTTTTTTTTTATCTGCTTTTTCTCCCCAATTTCGTGATTACGGTCTTGTCTCGTCGCTGCAACATCCCAGCGGGATCTATTTTTAAAGACAGTGGATACACAGCCTGACTAGAGAAGATCCAGAGATTTGAGCTGCAGAAAGCTCCCCTGTTTAGTCAGAGATAGACCATTAGGGATCCACAGCAGACTCCTGATTGAGAAATATCATGATAATAGACAAAGGGACATGGAGAACTTACATGCTCAATCACTCATTGGATGGCGTAATGAGCGTGTCATAGCAGGGAACATTCCTGTCGGCTAAGTTTCCACACACCATTAAAACAAAACAAAATCTGGAACTTTATCTCCGTCTCAGTATTCAGATCATTTTTCAAGGGAATAATGAGTGAAAGAAGGAAATGATCTCAACCAATACATTATACATTTATTTGTATTTGTTTATTTAACCTTTATTTAACTAGGCAAGTCAGTTAAGAACAAATTATTATTTACAATGACAGCCTAGGAACAGTGGGTTAACTTCAGGGGCAGAACAACAGGTTTTTACCTTGTCAGCTTGGGGATTTGATCTAGCAACCTTTTGGTTACTGGCCCAACGAGAGAGAGAGAGAGAGAGAGAGAGAGAGAGAGAGACACACACACACACACACACACACACACACACACACACACACACACACACACACACACACACACACACACACACACACACACACACACACACACACACACACACACACACACACACAGACAGGAGAAAACACACGCACACTCACACACAGACAGGAGAAAAACACACACACAGACAGGAGAAAACATACACACACAGACAGGAGAAAACATACACACACACAGAGACAGGAGAAAACACACACACACACACACACACACACACACACACACACACACACACACACACACACACACACACACACACACACACACACACACACACACACACACACACACACACACACACACACACACACACACACACACAGATGCTAACTGGGGTAAAGAATTGCTCTGCTCATTTCTGTGTTGCAGGATAGATCAGAGAGCTTCAATCCAAGGATAATATCTGCTCAATAACGAGGCCCGGATGAAGCGGGCATTCATTCATTTATAATCATTATTTTTGTTTAGTTTGGTTTAGTTTGCCTGTTTTTTTCCAGGCTAAATTGCATTAAGGGAATAATCTAGAGCTTCAATTGAATAGTCTTCACACCCATTAGTCTTTCCCATCATTAGAGATGAGAGATGCCATGTCAGTTTAGAATTTTTCATTTGTCTCCTCCATTGTAGATGAGACTAAACGTGTACTATATTTTAGAGAAGAACATCTCAGGGAGTTATTTTTTACTCATTTATTAGGGGGTAAACACGTCTCTTTTTGAGCATAGAGCAGATAATACTATTTTACTGGAATAAATCTTTTAGAATTCAGTGCTTTTAGTTATAACCTGTTTTTGCTTATGCAAATTGTTGTGCTTTGCTCATTATACTGAATATCACTTTTTTAAAGTCTATTAAATTATATGACACGATTAAGCCGTAAAAAAAAAACAATCTATTCAACACTGTTGCAAATATGTGGCTGTGGCGGGTGGCACCCAAACCTGGCTGTTTATTTGGGAGAACTAATGTAAAATACAGTAGGGACAGCGCACTCAGCAGGCACTGGCACCGCTGACAGACTTGAATATCAACAACCGTGAGCCTAAATAACACAAAGTCAATAAGAAAAAGAAGCCTTTTGACAATTCAAAGTGTGCACCCGCATAAAGAGATGCTAATATTATTCGTTCCTTCCTGGCGAATCCTAAAAATGTATTCAGTATGTTAGTAGGAAGATATAATTAGCCGTTTAAAGACAGAACGGACTGCGTCTTATTTTCCTCTATCGTGGCTAGCTGAGTACCGAGAGGACGGCGATGGCATTGCCCCTGACAGCCTATTTTTTTGCCGTTACGAATCACAATATGAGGCTTAAAGGTAAATGAATGCAGAATCCTTCAGAAAACAACAAAGCCAAGAAGAAACCGCACGTATTACGAGTGAAGGAAACCAAGGTGGCAAAGGAATATTTCATTGTGGACTGCACTTCACATCGAATGAATTCACTACTGCGTCTAACTTCTATAAAACACTCAGAATCAATTGTCCCTGTTTTTAAGAACAGTTTGATTTCGGTAATCCCACGATTGGTAACACTCGCTCCTGTTCTGAATGTAACATAGATAGCAACATCGTAAACCACCCAATAAACAGTACATAGACCTCCTACAGTATCAACATAAACCACCCAATAAACAGTACACAGACCTCCTACGGTATCATAGCTTATCAAGGTCACAGATCATGTTTGATGGATGTTACTGTTTATTCAAGGTCCTTATATCACAGCGGCTGTGCCTTTTTCTTCCTGCCCTGCTTTATGCAGTAGCTGGTCCCCGAGGACACAGGGCAGAAACACTCTATTCAGCCACCCTATTGGATTACCGCCTCTTACATGCCATAACAGTAGACCTGCGATTGAGCTCTGTCAACATTGATTTGATGCTGATCCACTGGCCCTTTTCATATCTGGCACAAGTCCTAGTCGTCACCATTTTTTTATATGACAAGTGAAGTAAGGGGTGGAAGGGAGGGATGGAGAGAGAGAGAGAAACACTCCCTAAAGGTCTTATTTCAAGGTCTTATTTCATCAGTTTGTTTTTATATCCCTCCACTGTCTTCCTCCCACCATCCCTCCCCTTTTAAATCTCCCCGTCTTGGTTTCTAGCACCTCGTTCGTCAAGGAATCTGTTTTATATTTCATTTTCAAGTCCCAGGCCAGGATAGAGGAGGATCAAATAATCCAGGATTGAAATGGATGATTGAGAAAGAGAGAGAGAGAGAAAGAGCCATGGGACCCAAAAAATATCTCGGAGCTGTTTGTATCAATTAGGGCAGAGACGGTGTCTGACGAAACATCTGTTTTGCAGCATGTTGCATTATTCATGTAAAACAGTCAATACACTAAATTCCAAACGGGTTGGAGTGTCGGCGTCACCAGGGCATCGATAACACCACTGAGAAGAAATAAAGTAGTTTTACGCTGTTACATTTATGAATAGGTTTAGACAAGTGGCAGACCCTGTAATTGTAAAGCAATATAACTGCCTCCGGACAGACACCATAGCTAGGCCTCGACTGCATGCTCCCATCATAACACTAGACAGGTGAGAACACAATCGATTTGCAGTTAGGGCCCAAAATAATTGAATACCATACCTTTGGGGAGGATTCTCGAATAAATCTAAATTGTGAACTTAGATGAAATCCAAAACCTGAAATCCACTGTTGCATCCAACATGGTCACCACTCCTCCTGTTTTTAACATAATAAACACATGTTTGGATTAGGATAACACGTGTCACAAAGTAGTATTATAGTATAGCAGTATTTTAAACATATTCTATTACATGTTATTGAGTTAAGATCCTTACTTAATTTGACTTACTTAATTCCTTACTTAGGATATTCATTTGACCAGTATTGTTGTAGAACAAATAATCCTGCAGCAACAGGATTTGAACATTTAGTCCGTCATGTTGCTTGATCAGTAGTTGGGCTATTAGCTGGACAAAGGTAGGCTACGGTAGGCTACGGTAGGCTACGTGAATAGTGCAATATAACCGTGTGTTAGTGCGGGTTTTCAATGAATTTATGTCAATCCAGAAGCTCATCTGTATTTCCTGGAAAATCGTCAGCAACAAAAGAGATCAAAATTCAATTCCTACAGGTGTAGGATCAAATTAAGATCCTACACCTGTAGAACATGTAGCGCACTGACTGCACATTGGTCAACAGATACTGTATGACTGTATAGTTTAATATAGAATATTCTATACATAGTGGTGTGTTGTCATAAGGCAGTAGTCTTACATACCGCACTGCATGGTGCTGAATGGTGTGGTACTGTCTAACTCTAAGCTGACCTGTAGATAGCATGGTATTGTGCTGTTGTTTTGTTTCTTCCCAGCGGGGACTGACAGAGCTATCAGAGGCAGGCAGCCTGACAGAGGGAGAGACAGACAGAGAGAAAGACGAAGAGAAGGAGTGGTCGCCCAAGCCAGACACACTGTGTTGGCAGGATAAGCGAATGATAAGCGAGTAAAGAGGGGATGAGAGAGGCCAGAAAAAGAAATAATGGGTTGTTTAGCGTTAGCATCGAGGAAGGAAACATTTTTTTATTTATTTTTTATTTTTCCTTTATTTAACTAGGCAAGTCAGTTAAGAACAAATTATTATTTTCAATGACGGCCTAGGAACAGGAAACATTGACTGTGGAGGGGGCATTACTTGTTGCTACGTCCAAAAAGGTGAGAAGTTTGACAGTTAGTATAGTGAATGTGACATGCATTGAAACTATACCGTCCATATATGGAGAACACATGTATGAGTGTGTGACGACCCTCTCCTTAACAGTAAGATAGTGACACTGGTGACCAGGAGTGGTGAGGGCTGTGCGGCCTTCATTAAGATTCCCTATTACCCCCTGTACCCCCACTGCCATTGATACACTGTGTGTGTGCGTGCGTGCGCGCGTGTGTGTGTGTGTGTGTGTGTGAGAGAGAGAGAGAGAGAGGGGGACCACCCAGGAGCTGTCAATGTCACAAGCCACAACCCAGGTAATGAACTGGGAGATGAGAGAGTGACAGGCCCAGTTTGGAGAGAAAGAAAAAGGAGGAAGTAGAGTGATGGTAGAGTGAGTGAGTGAGAGAGAGAGAGAGAGAGAGAGAGAGAGAGAGAGATGCTTCCTGACAGGTGCTAGAGGTCTACCTCACCGACTCCCCCGGGGGCTCCACCAGGGTGACATCCATCGCTGGAAGGACTTTGGAGTTCACAGAGAGAGAGAGGCCCTCAAAGTCCTCCTCCTCTTGCCCCACAACTTGAGCATTGCAGGGAGAGTTGTGTGTGTGTGTGTGTGTGTGTGTGTGTGTGTGTGTGTGTGTGTGTGTGTGTGTGTGTGTGTGTGTGTGTGTGTGTGTGTGTGTGTGTGTGTGTGTGTGTGTGTGTGTGTGTGTGTGTGTGTGTGTGTGTGTGTGTGTGTGTGTGTGTGCGCGCCAACTCGTCCACATGTGTGCATGTGTGGTGAGTAGAGTGTAAAGCATCCTCCCCGTTGTAGGAAAGCCAGCCTGACAGCTCTTGACTGTAGAGAGGTGGAAGGGACGTGGGAAGATTGATGACTACAACTTCAGTCGTGGTGTGACAGCTGAGAGGACTGGAGCTGGCAAGGCTGACAAAGATCATCTCCATATGCCACTGTTAGACGCTCACCAAAGGCAGGCAGGCAGACAGGCAGTGGCTGTGACAAGTCAAGCTCCACATACTCTACTGTAAGTGACCAGCATTATTCAGGCTTTACTCAGGGTGATGAGTGTCGGAGTGGGAGAAGGTGCTCCGGGGAAAGTTTAACAGCTGTCCCATGTTATTTTAATGATTAATCCCCAGGCTAGAGGCTGTTTTGGGTGTATACAGTACTGCAGGTCCGTTCCAATAAGCAGTCGTCGTTTTTCAGGTAACGGTAATGGTGTAATGTTGACATTTTTAGATCCGTCAGGCTCAGGGGTAAATGTGAGTCGTTCAAATGAAATTCAATTAAGCAGAATCTCACACACACAGAGCTGTGTGATCGTGTTGAAAAGGAAAACTGTTCAGCCACAGATGTTCTTTCATTTATCATGACGTATTACCATTATTGATAGATGGCACACAATTAAATACACAAGTCAAAAGGCTTTGATTGACACTGATTGGAATAGAAGCCAGATGTATTTTCAGATAGGCACCAGAGTTGGTTTAGCTCATTGGGAAAGTTGAGTCAATTCTGATTCCAGAACTTAATGTCTGACCATTGCTCCATTTTATATAAAAGCAGCAGACCTTTGCAAACCAAAACTGTGGGAATCCAACCATAATTTGGTTTCATTGCCACAGCAATTGATCTAAGGACACCAGAGTGGGAAAGCGTATGTTTCTGGTAAATAATTCAAGCTTTATGACACTTCCACCACAAAGAAACCTGTAGGTGATCCTTGTTGAGCACATACTTCACACTTCCCCAACACACACACACACACACACACGCACACACGCACACACACACACACACACACACAACATACACATACTTAGACCCCCCCTCACCCCTCCACCCCCAACCCCACATCTTGGGAGGCAGGAGGAGAATCAGTAGTAGTACATGATGTGGTCAAACAGCATGACATATGGCTCTGTAGCGCTGTGGGGAGGCTGCAGGCAGTAGGTTGGTCTCCCTCACTCCCTCCCTCTGGGCTGATCAATAGGAACACAACCTTTTACCTGAACACAACCTCTTACCTGAACACAACCTATTACCTGAACACAACCTTTCACCTGAACACAACCTCTTACCTGAACACAAACTTTTACCTGAACACAACCTTTGACCTGAACACAACCTTTTACCTGAACACAACCTTTTACCTGAACACAACCTTTCACCTGAACACAACCTCTTACCTGAACACAACCTCTTACCTGAATACAACATTTTACCTGAACACAACCTCTTACCTGAATACAACATTTTACCTGAACACAACCTCTTACCTGAACACAACCTTTTACCTGAACACAACCTTTGACCTGAACACAACCTCTTACCTGAACACAACCTTTTACCTGAACACAACCTTTTACCTGAACACAACCTTTTACCTGAACACAACCTTTGACCTGAACACAACATTTTACCTGAACACAACCTCTTACCTGAACACAACCTTTCACCTGAACACAACCTTTACCCTGAACACAACCTTTAACCTGAACACAACCTTTTAGACCTCACTCCTAGTCCCCAAACACACACACACACACACACAAAATGGAAAACCTCAAATAGTTAACATATTTATAGAAGTCTGTCTGAGACCCAACGAGCAACATCGGGCTTCTTTAATCATCCCTGATGTGCAAAAATGTATTTACACAACCACAACAACCACCACCACCACAACAACCACCCCAACTTCAACAACCACCACAACCACAACAACAACCACACCACCACAACAACCACTACAACTACAACAACCACAACAACCACAACAACCACAACAACAACCACCACCACAACCACAACAACCACCACAACCACCATCACCACCACAATAACCACAACCACAACAACCACCACAATAACCACAACCACCACAAGAACCACAACAACCACCACAACCACCATCACCACCACAATAACCACAACCACAACAACCACCACAATAACCACAACCACCACAAGAACCATAACAACCACCACAACCACAACAACAACCACAACATCCACCACAACCACAACAACAACCACAACCACAACAACCACCACAACCACAACAACCACCACAACCACCATCACCACCACAATAACCACATCCACCACCACAGCTACAACAACAACAACAACAACCACAACCACCATCACCGCCACAATAACCACAACAACAACAACCACAACCACAACAATCATATTTTAACCTCCTAAATGTACCAATTTGGAAGGTAAAACCAAATCATATGGATGTGGCTCCATCATCATTCTCCATCAGCCAGTGTATTTAAATAAGACAAGGTGGAAAGAGGCACTTTATGTGCTACAATTTTGGGTTGTATATAACAATATATTCCACTCATTATATGAATTGAATTGATACACCTTAAGCGTATGCATTTCAAGGAAAGAGACAGGCAATACTGTATCAGCTGACAAGTCACACAGAAAAGGTGAACTTGTACAATGTTGCATGGGGCAGATTTATCATACAAAACCTTGCTACGTTTTTATCAGCCAGGTCAACCTAAATGTCGGAGGAAGTCGGGTGTGAAGTCATGATGTGGAAACCGGCCACTAGGGGCAGCAGTGAGCGCTGTTACTTTCAAGGTGGTTTCGGTTTGGCTTAGGTTGTTGTGGACTGGGATGGTTGGAGAGTCTTAAGCATCTGCCTCTGAATACAAAGGTTGCAAGTTTGAATCCAGCTGATAGAAAGTTGTTCTAAAATATCAGGGGGTTGGCCAGCTTTAATATTGCAGATATAATTTGGCTTCCATCAATGTAATTGTCTGCATCATTTCCAATCCCCAAATTTCCATCCCCATATTTTATTTGGAAAATACAGTTCCAGTCAAAATCTTGATTTGGCTGCTACATGATTCCATATGTGTTATTTCATAGTTTTGATGTTTTCATTATTATTCTACAATGTAAACCCTTGAATGAGTAGGTGTGTCCAAACTTTTGATTGGTACTGTATATATATATATATATTTTAGATATCGTTTTCCTTTATTATTTACCCCTAACCCTACAATCCCTCCCCTAACTGGAGTAAGCTAATGGACAACAACACTTAGGCTTCAACTTCCAGATAATACATATTATATAAATATATGTCAAGTTCAAAATACAGAAAAATACATTTCTGTATTTTGAAAGTTACATACCTTGAAACCTGATTACTGAGAAGCAAAACAAAATTGGGACTATGTTAACGTTGGACTAATTCAACAAATACCTATCGTTTTTGGGTGGGGTTTTCCTTTAAGAATGTATAGTTAATACCTGAACTTAGCTCTAACCTTAAAAATGTGTAGTTAATGCCTAAACGTAACCTTAAACACTTTGGAATTTGACGTTTGAAACAACTTTGACATTGGACGTTTGAAACAACTTTGACATTGGACGTTTGAAACAACTTTGACATTGGACGTTTGAGAAGCATGGATGAACGTCTCATTCTGAGGTGAGACGGTGAGAGCTAGTTGGTTTTCACTGTAGCCAACTGCTTTATAATACCAATATTTCTGATGATTTGTCCCGCGTAGGATTTTTAAAAATGCAGGTCAATTTATAGTAAAATACTGTATGGAAAATGATATTTACCATCTACTATTCTTTCTATTCAACACTTCGAAAATAACAGTTTCGAAATGTGTATCTTTTTTTGCTATTGGATTAAATGGTAGTTAAAATGACTAAATGGTGAGCCCATCATTATCTGATGTATTGTGACTAAGCTGAATGTTCTCATGGTATTTCACAGGGGTGAAAGGCGTGTTAAACCCCCAATGAATGCACAATCAAAGGTTCTGAATGTACGACAGGGGGCATTACAAGTGTTATCAGTTTAGAGTTTTGTACTTAGAGTTTTGAAAATATACCACTTACATCTGAAAATGTGTCCAAAGTGATTGAACAAAACTGTAATAATCTCTAAACGCCTCTCAGTCAAATTTCAATAAAATGTAGCGAGAGGAACCAGGCTCTGAATGTCCCCTGCAGCCCTTTTTACATCAGCAGATGTATGTGTGTGTGTGTGTGTGTGTGTGTGTGTGTGTGTGTGTGTGTGTGTGTGTGTGTGTGTGTGTGTGTGTGTGTGTGTGTGTGTGTGTGTGTGTGTGTGTGTGTGTGTGTGTGTGTGTGTGTGTGTGTGTGTGTGTGTGTGTGGACAAGATATTGCAGATTAGGTATAATGTACATGAAGCACCAAATGTATTCTAATTAGTTGGCAATATCAACATGTTTGTAAATGTATAGTCCCTCTCATGAGTGATTACAGAGCAGATGTATTCACTCTACATCCCTCAGGAAACATTGAGTTATTCATATATTTATTTAACCAGGCAAATATGAAATATATAGAAACCTCATTTACAAGCAAACCCCAGACATACCTGCAAACCATATTCATTTGAGTGTTTATCTCTTTCACTAACCACAGATACGGAGAACACATAATGCACATTATTTATAATGCAGCGCTAACACTAAACATTTGTAGTTTTCAAATGAAATATGACATCATTCACGTTCAAAGACTCATGTACATTATGAATTCTAATTTGTATTACAGACCCAAGCATTCACTTTAGATTAATATACATTACTGTTGCCTGCGAGCTTGTTCTAATATGGATGACATTTATGAGAATCTCAACATGTTGTACACTGGCACGTGTACATTTTGAATGATTATCTGTACGTTGGAATTAAACAAGAATTCACGATTTGTTTTGATAATAAATAAAAAAGTTAAATCATAAATAAAAATGTAGTGCAGCCAGAAACTATTGACAAATTATCAAACATTTTTATAAACATGAAAATAACTTTTCACTGTCAATTTACAGTTGGCAAAAGCGCTTCAGATTCATATATAATGTTTGGAGAGTTGGAGAAAAGAGCCAATTTGTTTTCTTTCATGAGTAGAACACTCTCGTGTACAGTATTCACACGAATGATCAATCTTTCCCATGCAACTCTGCACTCTCAGGTCTAGAGGTATTGCGCCCGAGGAGTGAGAACCACTGCTTCTAAATATTAGTGCCGCGGGTGAGATTGTTTGACCACCGGCGATATCCTAATGCTGATGTATTCTTCAAATTACAGTCAGCAGACTAATCCACCTCGTTAAGAAGGGTCTTGAGCCCTAGCCGAGCGAGCACCTTATGAATAAACAATGAATAAAAGATAAGAGCATTATAAAACAGTATGCCAAAAATAATCCCTGTTTCGACTGAGCTCTCCTGGTCGGGGCTTTCAATTGTCCCAACAGACTCAAAATGAGAAAAATCAGAGAAGTAGAAATTGAATTATAAGTTCTCTGACTTTTGATTTGTGGATATATTACGTGATACACTAAAAGGGGAAATATGCATCTCAAGCGACATCTACATTTCATATCATTATCTCGTCAACCCTTCCCTCCGTGCCAGAGCAAAACTACTCAGCACAGTTCAGCGACTTCTCAACGAGACAAGGGAGAAAAACTTTTGAAAAGCATTAAAAGAGGACCTGCAATTTTATTCTGTTAGCGAGAAAAAGCCTCATTTGGAGGCATGAAGCACCTCAAAAACGCCTTCACTAGTCAAAATCACCCGTGGGGGACTATTTCACTATTTCTTTCCTTCTCCTCAGTTCCCAACCAATGAATACAAATACTTCCCATTTACATAGGGCCAATGTCTGCTCCTTCCCCTAGAATGCATGTCTTTGTCACCGAGCAGCTCGCCACAGACGTTTAATCAGTTGGATTACCATCGGCACTGGAGCTGGGAGCACTGCCTTGACGTCTCTCTCATGTACACACACACAGGTGCACACACGCACACACACACACACAGAGAGGAACGAACACACACACACCTGCGTGTACGCACAAATGGTCACACACGCACGCACACACACACA
Organism: Oncorhynchus keta; assembly: GCF_023373465.1. Classification (NCBI taxonomy): domain Eukaryota; kingdom Metazoa; phylum Chordata; class Actinopteri; order Salmoniformes; family Salmonidae; genus Oncorhynchus; species Oncorhynchus keta. Next base: position 49,300,450 of record NC_068449.1, on the reverse strand, counting down.
CACACACACACTCACACACACCATTGTCACCTTTTCTCTCTCGTGTCCTCCGAGTCAGTTTTTTTTTTTCTCCCGGTGCTACAGAGCAGAGAAACCTAACTGTTCATACCGGATCATCTGCGTAATCCAGCCACCTCTTCCAAATTGCACCCTTTTCATCCAGACTCCAGACCGCCTGGGTGTGGGGCTGTAGGGTGAGGGGGGAGTCAGAGGTCTCTCTCCCTTCACCTTTCTCTCTCCACATCACCTCTCCTTTCTCCCTCACTTCTCCTTTCTCTCTCACCTCACTTGTCCTTTCTCTCTCCCCCTCACCTCTCCTATCTCTCTCCCCCTCACCTCTCTTCTCTCTCTCTCCCACTCACCTCTCCTTCCTCTCTCACCTCACTTGTCTTTTCTCCCTCTCCTCACTTCTCCTATCTCTCTCCCCCTCACCTCTCATTTTTCTATCCCCTTCACCTCTCTCTCTCTCTCTCGCCATCATTTCTTCCACATGTCAGGGCACAGTCGACTCACCTCTCTCTCCCTGGCACCTCATTTAGCCACTGTGGAGGGTTTTAGTAGTATTTTTTTAGCCTCATCTCCACCACACCTCACACTGAAATGGGGGCTGGGGAGGTATTTCACAAGTAGCTCTGCTCCCAATATGAGAGGAGGTGCATGCATGTGTGATTGCTTGGCACTCTTATTTTTGCTTACTGTATATGCAATCATCGCCAAACGCCAAAGGAAAAGTTTATTCTTTCTTTGCTGACTTGGAGGTTTTTCAACAGCTCATGGTACATTGTGAATATACGAAAGCATTTGACATAAAGGTCAAATAGAGGTCTAAGTAAAGTAGATAAACAGTAGCATTAACTATATAGTTAAAATACATCTGAATGACTTTAGGTTAACTGAACTGTGTGTTTCTATCTTCATAAAACAGTTGAATTTTCACTCACAGTGGATATCAAATAGAATAGACGTAGTCACCTGTGGACGTTCTCGCTATCAAATAGAAACGGCTTCAAACCTTTAACCAGTATCTTCACATGGAGATTCATACAGTGGTTCATACAGTGGACCCCTCCTGTCTCAGCCTCCAGTATTTATGTGTCTGGGGGCTAGGGGTCAGTTTGTTATATCTGGAGTACTTCTCCTGTCTTATCCGGTGTCCTGTGTGAATTCAAGTATGCTCTCTCTAATTCTCTCTTTCTCTCTTTCTTTCTCTCTCTCGGAGGACCTGAGCCGTAGGAACATGCCTCGGGACTACCTGGCATGATGACTCCTTGCTGTCCCCAGTCCACTTGGCCGTGCTGCTTCTGCAGTTTCAACTGTTCTGCCTGCGGCTATGGAATCCTGACCTGTTCACCGGATGTGCTACCTGTCCCCGATCTATTATTTGACCATGCTGGTCATTTATGAACATGTTATAATCTCCTCCCAGCACAGCCAGAAGAGGACTGGCCACCCCTCATAGCCTAGTTCCTCTCTAGGTTTCTTCCTAGGTTTTGGCCTTTCTAGGGAGTTTTTCCTAGCCACCGTGCTTCTACACCTGCATTGCTTGCTGTTTGGGGTTTTAGGCTGGGTTTCTGTACAGCACTTTGAGATATCAGCTGATGTACGAAGGGCTTTATAAATACATTTGATTTGATTCTACGTCGTGTTCTGGAGTTGTTTACCGGCTGTGGACTTTAGCTGTGTGGAGAGGAGGAGAGGAGGAGAGGAGGAGAGGAGGAGAGGAGGAGAGGTGGAGCGGTAGAGAGGAGAAGATGAAAACAAATGTTTTTGCTCTCTCCGTCCCCTGGCTCTGAACTGAACACAAACAAGTGAGGAGCCAAACCAGAGTCAAACCTGGCTATAGGGGATACAATAGTAAGAATATTTGCTGTGTTTTAAGGTGGATATGAGGATAAAGATGCCCCTCTGGAAGAAAATACTTGCAGGTCACGAAATAGCCTTGGAAACACTGAGGGGAAATTACACCTTCAAACCGTTCTATAAATCTATCTTATCCGAAAAGTTTTGCAGAGAAAATGTTCACTTACAAAGTAAAACGTGAACATTGAAGGGTAAATATAGATATAGTCTATGGTGGTACCAGGTAGATACATATAGATATAGTCTATGGTGGTACCAGGTAGATACATATAGATATAGTCTATGGTGGTACCAGGTAGATACATATAGATATAGTCTATGGTGGTACCAGGTAGATACATATAGATATAATCTATGGTGGTACCAGGTAGATAAATATTGATATAATCTATGGTGGTACCAGGTAGATAGATATAGATATAGTCTATGGTGGTACCAGGTAGATACATATTGATATAGTCTATGATGGTACCAGGTAGATACATATAGATATAGTCTATGATGGTACCAGGTAGATACATATTGATATAGTCTATGATGGTACCAGGTAGATACATATTGATATAGTCTATGGTGGTACCAGGTAGATACATATAGATATAATCTATGGTGGTACCAGGTAGATAAATATTGATATAATCTATGGTGGTACCAGGTAGATACATATTGATATAGTCTATGGTGGTACCAGGTAGATACATATAGATATAGTCTATGATGGTACCAGGTATATACATATAGATATAGTCTATGGTGGTACCAGGTAGATAAATATAGATATAGTCTATGGTGGTACCAGGTAGATACATATAGATATAATCTATGGTGGTACCAGGTAGATACATATTGATATAGTCTATGGTGGTACCAGGTAGATACATATTGATATAGTCTATGATGGTACCAGGTAGATACATATTGATATAGTCTATGGTGGTACCAGGTAGATACATATTGATATAGTCTATGGTGGTACCAGGTAGATACATATTGATATAGTCTATGGTGGTACCAGGTAGATACATATAGATATAGTCTATGGTGGTACCAGGTAGATACATATTGATATAGTCTATGGTGGTACCAGGTAGATACATATTGATATAGTCTATGGTGGTACCAGGTAGATACATATTGATATAGTCTATGGTGGTACCAGGTAGATACATATTGATATAGTCTATGGTGGTACCAGGTAGATAAATATAGATATAGTCTATGGTGGTACCAGGTAGATACATATAGATAAAGTCTATGGTGGTACCAGGTAGATAAATATTGATATAATCTATGGTGGTACCAGGTAGATAGATATAGATATAGTCTATGGTGGTACCAGGTAGATACATATTGATATAGTCTATGGTGGTACCAGGTAGATACATATTGATATAGTCTATGGTGGTACCAGGTAGATACATATAGATATAGTCTATGATGGTACCAGGTAGATACATATAGATATAGTCTATGATGGTACCAGGTAGATACATATAGATATAATCTATGGTGGTACCAGGTAGATACATATAGATATAATCTATGGTGGTACCAGGTAGATACATATAGATATAGTCTATGATGGTACCAGGTAGATAAATATTGATATAATCTATGGTGGTACCAGGTAGATACATATTGATATAGTCTATGGTGATACCAGGTAGATACATATTGATATAGTCTATGATGGTACCAGGTAGATACATATAGATATAGTCTATGGTGGTACCAGGTAGATGCATATAGATATAATCTGTGGTGGTACCAGGTAGATACATATAGATATAGTCTATGGTGGTACCAGGTAGATACATATAGATATAGTCTATGGTGGTACCAGGTAGATACATATAGATATAGTCTATGGTGGTACCAGGTAGATACATATAGATATAGTCTATGGTGGTACCAGGTAGATACATATAGATATAGTCTATGGTGGTACCAGGTAGATACATATAGATATAATCTGTGGTGGTACCAGGTAGATGCATATAGATATAATCTGTGGTGGTACCAGGTAGATACATATAGATATAGTCTGGTACCAGGTAGATACATATAGATATAGTCTATGGTGGTACCAGGTAGATACATATTGATATAGTCTATGGTGGTACCAGGTAGATACATATTGATATAGTCTATGGTGGTACCAGGTAGATACATATTGATATAGTCTATGGTGGTACCAGGTAGATACATATTGATATAGTCTATGGTGGTACCAGGTAGATACATATAGATATAGTCTATGGTGGTACCAGGTAGATAAATATAGATATAGTCTATGGTGGTACCAGGTAGATACATATTGATATAGTCTATGGTGGTACCAGGTAGATAGAATATATATAAACCACATATTAATATTGTAAAGTCACATTTGAATGTCAAATGGCCTTGAAGTAGTTCATTTTAATGCCTTAATTCATTATTTGAAGAGCAAGAGCATGGCCTTCTGGTGGACAGATTCTGCATCGTTATTATTAAACATGAACAAACTCCCATCAAACTAGGGAAGCCTTAGTTCACCAAGTTCACCACAGAGCAAGGAGAGCAAGCAGACCTACATAACATATCCTTTTGGAATATTGCAAATACAAAACTAACTGACAGAATCAAGAAAGTATAGTTCTTATCAATCTCTATCATTCTCCTGTCCTCTTGACACATTGCAATAAAGCTGTGACCTTTCAATTTCACCGTGGTGCCAGCGCCCGGATGTGAGTTATAACCCCCTGATCTGGGTCAACGATTGGGAAGCGCCATTGCTCTGCTATCCATTCATCAGGCCTGCATACACTTACCATCAATCAGGGCAAATGATATTTGGAATTACTGCACACGGACGGAGCGCAAGAGGGATTTCTCTCTCTTGTGATGATAAGGTCTGACAGACAGCCGTTTAATAGCTGCCGTTTTAGTTTTACTTTACATTGAAGCGTGCGCGTGTGTGTGTGTGTGTTGTTTCAAATGGTTGTCTTTTCCCACGCAGTGGGGGGAGTTAGCTAGCTACATTAGGTGGTCTCGTTTTGTGTTGTATGGCCCAATTTATGTTGTTGATTTTTTGAAAATGTACAGAGTCCCCACGCTCCTCATTTGGCTCAAACTGCCTAACATATCTACCTCTGGCTGTGAATTGTGAATGTTCCACTAAGGAATGAAGCATTGTAATAGAAAGGTCATAACAACCAACTGAGAAGAACAGAGATAGATTTTCTCTCTCTACCACCATCTCCGAGGCATTCTCCACTTCTCTCTCTCTCTCTCTCTCTCTCTCTCTCTCTCTCTCTCTCTCTCTCTCTCTCTCTCTCTCTCTCTCTCTCTCTCTCTCTCAATTCAATTCAATTCAATTCAAAGGGCTTTATTGGCATGGGAAACATATGTTTACATTGCCAAAGCAAATGGAATACACAGTAAACAAGGGGAATAAACAATCATGAAACATTACATTGACAAACTGCTGTAAAGAATAGAAATTTCAAATGTTATTATTGGCTATGTACATTTTATTGGCTATTGGCTATGTACATTTTTGTAACAAGGGAAAATAACAAGCAGATAAGTATAGGTTGTATTTAGAATGTTGTTTGTGCTCCAGTGGTTGTCATTTTGTCATGGCAACGGGCCACACATCTTGCTGCTGCTGTGATTGCACACTGCGGTATTTCACCTAACATTTATGGGAGTTTATCAATGTTTGATTTGTTTTCAAATTATTTGTGGGTCTGTGTGATCTGTGGGAAATGTGTGTCTCTAATGTGGTCATACATTTGGTTAGGAAATGTAGCTCAATTTCCACCTCATTTCCACCCCTTCTTTTCTGCCTCCGGCAGAATAGCAAGGCTATGCTCACTGAGTCTGTACATAGTCAAGGATTTTCTTAATTTGGGGTCAGCCTCAGTGCTCAGGTATTCTGCCACCGTGTACTCTCTGTTTAGGGCCAGATAGCATTCTAGTTGCTCTGTTTTTTGGTTGGTTCTTTCCAGTGTGTCAACTAGTTATTGTTTGAATTCTCATAATTTGGTTGGTCTAAATGTGTTTCTGTCCTGGGGCTCTGTGGGGTCTGTGGGGTCTGTTTGTGCTTGTGAACAGAGCCCCAGATCCAGCTCTTTTCTGGATGTAGATAACTAGAGGGTATAGTCATGATTCTGCTTTGCATGTGTTGTTTAGGGTTTTGTGTTGTAAGCAAATTATATTTTGGCAGAATTCTGTGTTTGTCCCATTTCGTGAATTCTTGGTTGGTGAGTCGACAATAGACCTTACAACCATAGAGGGCAGTGGGTTTAATAGCTGATTGAAGTATTTTTAGGCAGATCCTAATTGGGATGTTGAGTTTTATGTTCCCTTCTCCCTCTCTCCCCCTCTCCCTCTTTCCGCGCCTGTGTCATCTTCTTCCAGCTCCACTAAATCACTGGTTCTCAGGTGAGTGGAGAAGGGAGAGGGTGTTAATTATTATCCTCTATCTCTCCTCCATCCATCCTCCTGTCCTCATATTGCACTGCTCTCCTCCCTCAATCCATCCTGGTGTGAACCAGTGGAGAGGGGATGTTCTGCGGGCGGTTGGGCGGACAACCCTCCCCCTCACCTCCCTTCTCCTTTGCCCTCAACCTCTCACTCCCTCTGGACCAGGTTAACTTGATCTCTCTCTCTCTCTCTTCTCTCATTTCTCTCTCGTTCTGTGTCTTCGTCTTTCTCTCTCTCAACACACTATTTCTCTTACACTACAAGATGGCAGAGATTGTGCTTGTTAGTGTCAGCCAAAACTGGATTTCAGTTTTTCTTTCTGTTACGACCCTTCTATGGCAAGGTGGCGGAGCGGTGTCTGTTAGGACCCTTCTATGGCGAGGCGGCGGAGCGGTTTCTGTTACGACCCTTCTATGGCGAGGCGGCGGAGCGGTTTCTGTTACGACCCTTCTATGGCGAGGCGGCGGAGCGGTTTCTGTTACGACCCTTCTATGGCGAGGCGGCGGAGCGGTTTCTGTTACGACCCTTCTATGGCGAGGCGGCGGAGCGGTTTCTGTTACGACCCTTCTATGGCGAGGTGGCGGAGCGGTTTCTGTTACGACACTTCTATGGCGAGGCGGCGGAGCGGTTTCTGGTACGACCCTTCTATGGCGAGGTGGCGGAGTGGTTTCCGTTTATGACCCTTCTATGGCGAGGCGGCGGAGCGGTTTCTGATACGACCCTTCTAGGGCAAGGCGTCTGAGAGGTTTCTGATACGACCCTTCTATGGCAAGGCGTCAGAGCGGTTTCTGTTACGACCCTTCTATGGCGAGGCGGCGGAGCGGTTTCTGTTACTACCCTTCTATGGCAAGACGTCAGAGCGGTTTCTGTTACGACCCTTCTATGGCGAGGCGGCGGAGCGGTTTCTGTTACGACCCTTCTATGGCGAGGCGGCGGAGCGGTTTCTGTTACGACCCTTCTATGGCGAGGCGGCGGAGCGGTTTCTGTTACGACCCTTCTATGGCGAGGCGGCGGAGCGGTTTCTGTTACGACCCTTCTATGGCGAGGTGGCGGAGCGGTTTCTGTTACGACACTTCTATGGCGAGGCGGCGGAGCGGTTTCTGGTACGACCCTTCTATGGCGAGGCGGCGGAGCGGTTTCTGTTACAACCCTTCTATGGCGAGGCGTCAGAGCGGTTTCTGTTACAACCCTTCTATGGCGAGGTGGCGGAGCGGTTTCTGTTACAACCCTTCTATGGCAAGGCGTCAGAGCGGTTTCTGTTACGACCCTTCTATGGCGAGGCGGCGGAGCGGTTTCTGTTACTACCCTTCTATGGCGAGGCGTCAGAGCGGTTTCTGTTACAACCCTTCTATGGCGAGGTGGCGGAGCGGTTTCTGTTACAACCCTTCTATGGCGAGGCGGCGGAGCGGTTTCTGTTACAACCCTTCTATGGCGAGGCGGCGGAGCGGTTTCTGTTACAACCCTTCTATGGCGAGGTGGCGGAGCGGTTTCTGTTACAACCCTTCTATGGCGAGGCAGCGGAGCGGTTTCTGTTACAGCCCTTCTATGGCGAGGCGTCAGAGCGGTTTCTGTTACGACCCTTCTGTGGCGAGGCGTCAGAGCGGTTTCTGTTACAACCCTTCTATGGCGAGGCGGCGGAGCGGTTTCTGTTACGACCCTTCTGTGGCGAGGCGTCAGAGCGGTTTCTGTTACAACCCTTCTGTGGCGAGGCAACAGAGCGGTTTCTGTTACGACCCTTCTATGGCGAGGCGGCAGAGCGGTTTCTGTTACAACCCTTCTATGGCGAGGCGTTAGAGCGGTTTCTGTTACGACCCTTCTATGGCGAGGTGGCGGAGAGGTTTCTGTTACGACCCTTTTATGGCGAGGCGGCGGAGCTGTTTTAGGTTCAACGGGTACATCAAGGACATGAGGAGTTCATCCCACAATTTGTTTGTTTTATTGTATGGGAAATTCACTTGGAAAGCACAACATACTGAGTATTCAAGCATTCAAGTACAGTATGTACTGGTGCCTTGATGCATACAAGTGGAGCCACATTAGGGGCTAGCTATACTCTTCCCAACGTACACATTGAACGTGTACCTCTGTGAGAAGATTCCACGGCTCGATTGGTTAACAAGCTGCATGCTCTTTGGTGTCTTCATATGACACAGAATCATATGACATAGGACATGTAGACCTGAGATGCCTGAGGCTCAGTCATAGCCGCAGGAAGTAGAAGTGCTGAGGGTGTTGTATCACCCCCTTGAATTTTTTTAAATATTTGTATTATTATTATTCGTTTGGGGGGAGGGGGATTTGATTTCTCTCACAAAAGTTGTGCACTGGGTCTTTACTAGTCCTGTATTTGTGGACCGATACAGCCGTCTGTAGTGAAGTCAACATTTTTAAAAACATCTTTGCCCCCCCTCCCCAGCGAAGAAAAATGCAGCACCCCAACCCCCAAACATGTGTGTGCACCTATGGGCTCAGTAAGAATGATCTATTGTCTGGAACCAACACACTGTGACAGTTAGAGGTGTCTTGGAGAACAGATGAGCAGACTTCAGTCAGAATCACACAGATGAATACAGCAGAGAGGACTTCAATGAGTGTCTATAGAGAGATGACAACTGACACCTTGTTTATGGACAGACATGCATGCTAACCTGTACACACTCACATCTGACTACTTTATGTGGATCCGCAGTGAAACCTGCACAAACACACATCCCCTTGGACACCTGTCAATCCTCGAGAGGTTAGCTGGTGTTGCGAAAGTTGTTGTCTTGAATCACTCACTTTTCAAATCCCAAGAACTCCTACTGTCGGAAAGTCCTCATGTGTGACATCCATGTCCATTCTGTCAGATTTGCGTAGCATTAGTCCAACACTGTCCAAAATCCCCATCTACATAATGCCAGTAAGCCGATCGCCCATCGAGCGAGTGGGAAAGAGAGAGAGTCAGGGGCTGCTCTGTTGATCCAGGCCCTTTGTAGAAACTTGTCAGAATGATCTTCTTCTGTCATACAGGACAGGCAGCCATGGCCCAGGAACCTGTCATCTCCCACTCCCTGCTCCTCTCCTCTCCTCTCCGCTTCTTAGCCTTTCTTTAGAGAGGGAAAAACAGCCTGAACAGCCGTATCTCTGACAAGCACTTTATGTCTTCTTCTTAAGATACAAAATGTTGCTGCCAATCCATCTGGTTCTAGTATCTCCAGACAGACATCTATGCAGCTATACAAATGGACTGATGGTGCTTGACAGTTTCTGGCCCACTTCAAAAGCTTTGTTGGTTAAGTTTGCGATGTTCCTTTAAAATGTTGCAACATATTCTATGCTTATATTTCTATAGATGTTTTGACCCAATTTAAATGTCATTCTAAATGTAATCTTACCTCCACATTTGAATGAGGTAGAAGCACAAAAGGATCCTAAGAACAAATAAAGTGTTATTATGTATACTGTACTCGTTGTTTTTATCATCCTTGGCTTGAAAGCCACAGCCAGTCGGAGGTTGTGAGTGTGTACGTCAGAGCACCAGAAACCAATTTGAAAAATGTCCAGGATGGTGAATTGAAAACCAGAGGATAAGAGAAGCAAGATATCAAACTGAGTATTTATTCTGACTATCACACAGTCCGTGACACAATAGAAAGTCATTTTTACTTTCAGAAAAAAATATTACGGCGCCGGGTTCTGGTATTTTGGGGTTGTTTAGAGTTGTTTCTGGTATTTTGGGGTTGTTTGGAGTTGTCTCTGGTATTTTGGGGTGGTTTGGAGTTGTTTCTGGTATTTTGGGGTGGTTTGGAGTTGTTTCTGTTATTTTGGGGTTGTCTATGGTAGTTACAGTACGTGTTTCTTTGTTTGTGGAGTTGTTTCTGGTATTTTGGGGTTGTTTGGAGTTGTTTCTGGTATTTTGGGGTTGTTTGGAGTTGTTTCTGCTATTTTAGGGTTGTCTATGGTAGTTACAGTACGTGTTTCTTTGTTTGTGGAGTTGTTTTTGGTATTTTGGGGTTGTCTATGGTAGTTACAGTACGTGTTTCTTTGTTTGTGGAGTTGTTTCTGGTATTTTGGGGTTGTTTGGAGTTGTTTCTGGTATTTTGGGGTTGTTTGGAGTTGTTTCTGGTATTTTAGGGTTGTTTGGAGTTGTTTCTGGTATTTTAGGGTTGTTTAGAGTTGTTTCTGGTATTTTGGGGTTGTTTAGAGTTGTTTCTGGTATTTTAGGGTTGTTTAGAGTTGTTTCTGGTATTTTAGGGTTGTTTGGAGTTGTTTCTGGTATTTTAGGGTTGTTTAGAGTTGTTTCTGGTATTTTAGGGTTGTTTAGAGTTGTTTCTGGTATTTTAGGGTTGTTTGGAGTTGTTTCTGGTATTTTGGGGTTGTTATTTTGGGGTTGTTTGGAGTTGTTTCTGCTATTTTAGGGTTGTCTATGGTAGTTACAGTACGTGTGTAATGAGTTTCCTCCTCTTCTTCTGAAGAGGAGAGGCGAAACGGATCAGAGGACCAATACGCGGCGTGGTAATTTTCCATGGTACTTTTTAATGTTTTAAGGTACACATGAACAAACTAACAAAACAAGAAATGTGAAACTCAAAACAGTCCTATCTGGTGCACACACAGAGACAGGAACACTCACCCACAAACACACAGTGAAACCCAGGCCACCTAAGTATGATTCTCAATCAGAGACAACTAATGACACCTGCCTCTGATTGAGAACCATACTAGGCCGAAACATCGAAATAACCAAAACATAGAAAAACAAACATAGACTACCCACCCAACTCACGCCCTGACCATACTAACTAAACACAAAACACAGAAAATAAAGGTCAGAACGTGACAGTACCCCCAAAGGTGCGGACTCCGGCCGCAAAACCTTGACCTATAGGGGAGGGTCTGGGTGGGCATCTGTCCGCGGTGGCGGTTCTGGCGCGGGGACGCGGACCCCACTTCACCATTGTCTTTGTCCGCCTTATTGTCCGCCTCCGTGGCTTTCTCACCATGGCAACCCCTCTCAATGACCCCACTGGACAGAGGGGCAGCTCGGGACAGAGGGGCAGAAGCTCTGGACAGAGGGACAGGGGCTCTGGACAGAGGGACAGGGGCTCTGGACAGAGGGACAGGGGCTCTGGCGCCTCTGGGCTGAGGGGCTCCGGCGCCTCTGGGCTGAGGGGCTCTGGCGCCTCTGGGCTGAGGGGCTCCGGCAGCGGCGCCGGACAGGCGGGAGGCTCCGGCAGCGGCGCCGGACAGGCGGGAGGCTCCGGCAGCGGCGCCCGGACAGGCGGGAGGCTCCGGCAGCGGCGCCGGACAGGCGGGACGCTCCGGCAGCGGCGCCGGACAGGCGGGAGGCTCCGGCAGCGGCGCCGGACAGGCGGGAGGCTCCGGCAGCGGCGCCGGACAGGCGGGAGGCTCCGGCAGCGGCGCAGGACAGGCGGGACGCTCCGGCAGCGGCGCCAGACGGGCGGGACGCTCCGGCAGCGGCGCCGGATGGGCGGGAGCACCTGCAGAGAGGAGACAGAGAGACAGCCTGGTGCGTGGAGCTGCTACAGGAGGCAGCGGCGCCGGACAGGCGGGACGCTCCAGCAGCGGCGCCGGACAGGCGGGAGGCTCCGGCAGCGGCGCCGGACAGGCGGGAGGCTCCGGACAGGCGGGAGGCTCCGGCAGCGGCGCCGGACAGGCGGGAGGCTCCGAACAGGCGGGACGCTCCGGCAGCGGCGCGCCGGACAGGCGGGAGCACCTGCAGGGAGGAGACTGAGAGACAGCCTGGTGCGTGGGGCTGCCACAGGAACTACCAGGCTGGGGAGACTTTCAGGAGGCTTGATGTTAGGAGGAGCCTGAAAGATCGGGCTGTGGGGAGCACTGGAGCTCTGGTGCGCAACCTTGGCACCACTTCCCCAGGCTGGACAACTACTCGAGCCCGGACCCTCCAGAGTGCAGGCACAGGTTGAACCGGGCTGTGGGTAAGCACGGGAGATCTAGTGCTTACTACACGCACCTCTCCCCTAGGCTCCACTCCCACAGTTGCCCGGTACGAGCGGAGCGCAGGCAGAGGACGCACTGCACCCTCCCAGCGCCCGGAGACACAGCACGCAGAGCCGGCGCAGGATAACCTGGACCAAGACTGCGTACCGGCGACCAGACCCGCTGAGCAGGCACCATACGCCCTGGCTCAATGCCCACACTCGCATGGCACTCTCGGGGCTGCCCTATAGCGCACCGGGCTATGGACACGCACTGGCGACACCGTGCGCTCAACCGCATAACACGGTGCCTGACCAGTAATGCGCTGCTTATCATAAGCACGAGGAGTGAGCTCAGGTCTGCTACCTGGCTTAGTACCACACCTCGTGTGCCCCCCCCCCCAAAAAATTTGGGGCTGCCTCTCGTACCTGTCGCACTGCCGTGCTGGCTCCTCATATTGCCGCCGCTCAGCTTTCGCTGCCTCCAGCTCTGCTTTGGGGCTGCGATTTTCCCCAGCCCGTGCCCAGGGTCCCTCTCCGTTCAGTATCTGCTCCCATGTCCAGGAGTCCTGTGATGGTGGCCTCTGTTGTTGATGCTGCTGCTGCTGTCGTCGCTGTCCTTTACCACGCCGCTTGGTCCGATTGTGGTGGGTGATTCTGTAATGAGTTTCCTCCTCTTCTTCCGAAGAGGAGAGGCGAAACGGATCAGAGGACCAATACGCGGCGTGGTAATTTTCCATGGTACTTTTTTAATGCTTTAAGGTACACATGAACAAACTAACAAAACAAGAAATGTGAAACTCAAAACAGTCCTATCTGGTGCACACACAGAGACAGGAACACTCACCCACAAACACACAGTGAAACCCAGGCCACCTAAGTATGATTCTCAATCAGAGACAACTAATGACACCTGCCTCTGATTGAGAACCATACTAGGCCGAAACATCGAAATAACCAAAACATAGAAAAACAAACATAGACTACCCACCCAACTCACGCCCTGACCATACTAACTAAACACAAAACACAGAAAATAAAGGTCAGAACGTGACAACGTGTTTCTTTGTTTGTGGAGTTGTTTCTGGTATTTTGGGGTTGTTTGGAGTTGTTCCTGGTATTTTAGGGTTGTCTATGGTAGTTACAGTATGTGTTTCTTTGTTTGTGGAGTTGTTTCTGGTATTTTAGGGTTGTTTGGAGTTGTTTCTGGTATTTTGGGGTTGTTTGGAGTTGTTTCTGGTATTTTGGGGTTGTTTGGAGTTGTTTCTGGTATTTTAGGTTTGTTTAGAGTTGTTTCTGGTATTTTAGGGTTGTTTGGAGTTGTTTCTGGTATTTTGGGGTTGTTATTTTGGGGTTGTTTGGAGTTGTTTCTGCTATTTTAGGGTTGTCTATGGTAGTTACAGTACGTGTTTCTTTGTTTGTGGAGTTGTTTCTGGTATTTTGGGGTTGTTTGGAGTTGTTCCTGGTATTTTAGGGTTGTCTATGGTAGTTACAGTACGTGTTTCTTTGTTTGTGGAGTTGTTTCTGGTATTTTGGGGTTGTTTGGAGTTGTTTCTGCTATTTTAGGGTTGTATATGGTAGTTACAGTACGTGTTTCTTTGTTTGTGGAGTTGTTTCTGGTATTTTGGGGTTGTTTGGAGTTGTTTCTGGTATTTTGGGGTTGTTTGGAGTTGTTTCTGGTATTTTGGGGTTGTTTAGAGTTGTTTCTGGTATTTTGGGGTTGTTTGGAGTTGTTTCTGGTATTTTAGGGTTGTTTGGAGTTGTTTCTGGTATTTTGGGGTTGTTTGGAGTTGTTTCTGGTATTTTGGGGTTGTTTGGAGTTGTTTCTGGTATTTTGGGGTTGTTTGGAGTTGTTTCTGGTATTTTGGGGTTGTTTAGAGTTGTTTCTGGTATTTTGGGGTTGTTTGGAGTTGTTTCTGGTATTTTGGGGTTGTTTGGAGTTGTTTCTGGTATTTTGGGGTTGTTTGGAGTTGTTTCTGGTATTTTGGGGTTGTTTGGAGTTGTTTCTGGTATTTTGGGGTTGTTTCATGAGGTGGTTTTATGAACAAGTAACATCACCATGCAGAAGTTAATTGGACTGTTTTGCAGACAGTTGCAAGTTTCCACTCTATCTGGCTTGTTAGCTTTGATTTGTTTCTGTTCTGTTTTGTCTGGTTGTATTATCAATAGTGCATTACCTAAGTGCATAGACTTGATGTTACAAGCCCGGATTAAATAAAACATATTTATTTTTCGTAAAGGGCTCCAACCTTTTTCTTTATTCCTCTACTTTAGCAATAAAATATTAAATAAAACTCAAAATGCAGCTGCACAGTCCAGTATTGGATAAACCAACACAGAGCTTGAAGACAATGATTGAGGTATGTTCACTTCACTACATGGGGTATTGTGGTCTTTATATGTTGCTAGACTGCACATGGATGGATTCAGTTAAGGAACAATCTAGAAAGCCATCAAGTTGTGGTCTCCTTTTTATGATCTCCCTCATCAAGCTGTGTGGTTTCATTTAGTTTGACTTCCAATTTAGCCAGCTCGATTTTATCCTCAAGCTCACAAAATGGCCAACAGCAGGGGGTCTCCTCATTTCGAATTTGGTCTGATATGGGATGAGATGGAATCATTTTGATGGAAGGATGGAGGGATGGAGAGATACTCAAAAGGATATATTAATTATGTTAATAAAAGGCTCCAGTGCGGATCTGCAAAACAGACTCGCTCCACCAATAATCGTATCACTTCCTGCCGAGCCAAAGCCCAGACTCGCGTGCCATCCAATCCATCGGCCAAGCATCACTGAAGAAGAGACAAGAAGGACATGTTTATTCAAACTCTCTCTTTCCTTCTCCACATCAATATCTGAGCTTGGGCTTGGCTTTTCACACTAACTGTCAAAACCCAAACAAGTTCGCTCTTTTCACAATCCCCCAACATTCTTCTTTGCTCATTCTTCTTTGCTCATTTGCATGCGTGTTGACTTCATCAGTATTAGGCAGTAAAACTCCCGTCAAGCAGAGTAAATCAGTGTGCTGGACAGGTTACAGGCTGGTGTCAAGGATACCGGTGTCTGAGGATACTGTCAGAACGCCAGGGATGATTAAAGAAGGCCGATGCTGCTCGATGGGTCTCAGACAGACTTCTATAAATATGTTAACTATTTGAGGTTTTCCATTTTGTGTGTGTGTGTGTGTGTGTGTGTGTGTGTGTGTGTGTGTGTGTGTGTGTGTGTGTGTGTGTGTGTGTGTGTGTGTGTGTGTGTGTGTGTGTGTGTGTGTGTGTGTGTGTGTGTGAGTGTGAGTGTGAGTGTGTAGGCCTACATTTATATGTTACAACTGTGCCCAGGTCAAGAGTTCACGCAATCATGTGTCTCATGTAAATGTACCCTGTTCCCTCAAACTTGTGTTCTTTACTTTCACAGATGAATCAATTGAGTCCCCCCAATACTTTCTGACTGTGGAAGATAAACATCATAAAAATATCAATATGTAATCTTTTTTTTTTTTTTACTTAGCCTTTATTGAAGTAGGCAAGTCCGTTAAGAACAAATTCTTATTTACAATGACGTCCTACCCCGGCCAACGCTGGGCCAATTGTGCACCGCCCTATGGGACTCCCAATCACGGCCGGATGTGATACAGCCTGGAAGTGTGAACTACTTACGGAGGCCTATTGTAGAGGATTTGCACGGCTTTGCACGCTGCTACCTTGAAGGTGGCTGAACTGAATCCAGTGTTAGGCTCGGGATTTTTTTACTCTCTTGGCAACCCCACGTTGATCAAACTTGGCTGGGAAGGATATGGTTCAGATTCTCACTTCCACTGTAGTTTTTTTCTTACTGGCAATAGCATTGTTGTCATCCTCAAAAATGTCACTTAATCCGCTTTTTGTGTTTACTTATTCAAATAACTGCTTGTCCAATAGTAAGTGCTGCCTTTTCTTTGCTTCTAGAATGTTCTGCTGTGTAACATGATTCTAACATGCTCTGTATGCTGGCCAGGGGTGGTGAATGAACCTGTCATGGGAACCCATTTGTGAGTTAGGAGTAGCAGCATCAGTTGAGGCCACATACAGACAGGACATGTCACAACATAGCCAGGGTGGCAATCACTGAGGTGAGGTGGAGTTGACAGTGAGAAACTTGACTTTGCATCGTAATCACACATCAACAGCATGAACAGACAGAGCCACAAGTAAACACATTTAGCAAATCTGTCTTTATTTTATATTAATTGCATCTGTTACAAAATTACTGAGGTAAACAATCTGTCAACCATTTCCAATTTCCATATTTACAGTGCAGCTAATCTCTAATTAGGACAGACAATAATGAAGTGTCTGTATTGTTCAGTTGAAGACGTCTGTAACGTCTTACCCTCGATGTTTACTGACTTACCAGTAGACTGATGGGCAACAGGCAACATAATGAATAATCTGTCTGGACAATGATTGTCTACAAATGAACAGGCCTGTCAAGTGATGGACTAACTACTGTACTGTAGCTATTCAGATAATAACTGAGCATTCAGTGTAAACTATAGCCACTCTTCTTTCATTCTTCCCTTGATATAATATTCTGCGTTAGATCAGTTTGCTCATTCTTTCTACATGGAAGTGTTACAATGTCATTATAATTTTTTCAGTTAAAACAAAACTGCAGGGGGAGGGGGAAAAAATCACTGTTGTATTCTTGGTATGTGTGTGTGTGTGTGTGTGTGTGTATATGTGTGTGCGTGTGCGTGCCTGTACTTTCTGCATGTGTTTGCGTGTCTGCACAGTTGAAACGGACTGCTGATCATCACTCCCAGCTGAAGGAAACATGGTGACATTGTGACACGTCCATCTGTATTTCTGTGCCCCTGCAGACAACGCTGTGAGTCAACACTGATGTCCAAAATAATACATCAAACACCCGTAACATTTATCTACTGTGGCCCCGAAAAGCTTCAGCTATCGACAGTATTTATTTATAGTGGCTCACAGCCTGTCACGCCCTGGCCATAGAGAGGCTTTTATTCTCTATGTTGGTTAGGCCAGGGTGTGACTAGGGTGGGCATTCTATGTTCATTTTCTATGTTTTATATTTCTTTGTTGTTTGGCCGGGTGTGGTTCTCAATCAGAGGCAGCTGTCTATCGTTGTCTCTGATTGAGAACCATAATTAGGTAGCCTTTTCCCACTGGGTTTTTGTGGGTATTTAATTTCTGTTTAGTGTTATTCACCTTGCAGGACTGTTTTGGTTTTTTTCTTTTTGTTGTTTTGTTTATTCAGTGTTCAGTTAATTTATTAAAGATGAACAAGTACCCTGCTGCATTTTGGTCCGATGATTCCTCTTCTTCTTCCGATGCAAGCCGTTACAGAACTACCCACCACAAATGGACCAAGCAGCGGGGTAACAGGGAGCAGAGAGTGTTGGACTCATGGACATGGGAGGAGATATTGGACGGCAAGGGACCCTGGAGGCAGGATGGGGAATAAGAACTGGAGGCAGCTAAAGCTGAGCGGCGGCGATATGAGGTAAGGCAGCGCAACAGGCACGAGAGGCAGCCCCCCCAAAAAAATTGGGAGAGGGGGCACAAGGGGAGATTGGTGGAGTGTAGGCGAGAGACCTGAGCCAACTCCCCGTGCTTACCGGAAGCAGCGTGGTACTGGTCAGACACCGTGTTATGCGATGAAGCGCACGGTGTCTCCAGTGCACGTTCATAGCCTGGAGTGCTATATGCCAGCCCCCTGCAAGTGCCATGCGAGAGTGGGCATCCAGCCAGGGCGGATTGTGCCAGCTCGGTGGGTTTGGTCTCCGGTGCGCAGGTTCGGTCCAGGGTATCCTGCACCGGCTCTGCGTACTGTGTCTCCAGGGTGTTGGGAGAGTTCAGTTCGCCCTATGCCTGCGCTCCGCTCATGCCGGGCGAATGTGGGCATTGAGCCTGAGGGAGAGGTGCGATTGGTATGCACCAGATCTGAAGTGCTCCCTCACAGCCCGGTTCGACCTGTGCCTGAACTCTGGATGGTCCGGGCTAAAGTGGGCATCCAGCCTGGAGGAGTGGTGCCAGGCTGCGCTCCTGAGCTCCAGTGCTCCCCCACAGCCCGGTTCATCCTGTGCCTCCTCTACGCACCAGGCCTCCTGTAGGTCTCCCCAGCCTGGTGGGCCCTGTGGCAGCCCCACGCACCAGGCTATCTCTCCGTCTCCTCCTTCCAGTCTGGAGCTGCCAGAATCTCCGTTACATAGCCAACTGTACATTGAGTATCTAAGGAAAGGTAGCTACATAATGTTCACCTGCAGTCCAGTAGGGAAAAGCAATCAATTAAAAACAGATAAATTGACATATGTGAGGCTAATTTAACTTTAGATTATTTTCTACTCAACAATTTACCCCATTACTATTGACAATACGTCATTTCTCCAACAGTATACAAGTATCCTAACTTCTACCATGGTGCTTTCTCTATCTCCCTAAGATAACTATTCTAAAGTAGTGCTGTTGATGTCTAACACCATAAAGGAAGTAACCTGTGGAGCCCAGGCCATAGAGCTGGAGAAATGTTTATTCTGATATTTATTTCCAATCAAGTGGTTTTCCTTTAAATGATGCAAATCTGGGGGGAAGCGTCAAGCCTAGTCCAAGCTGTCAACAGTTGCTGAATTGCAAAAGCAAAGATCCATGACGGAAGAGAGGAGGAGAGGAGGCCAAGAACTCTGCCTGGCCGATGCCAGTAAACACACAAAAAATGGTCTCTCCACTTGGATAGGAATATAAATACTTATAAGCCTGACACATGCACACAATTGTGTGGACACAGACACACATACAGAAGCATGAAATCACACCCACGAGCACAAACATAGACACTTACACTTACAAAATTGTGCACACACACACACACACACAAAAACTCACACACACACTCACACCCACTGACACTCAATCTTTGGCTCATTTTCGATATGCATATTTCAACTTGACTTGTTTGTCATTAATTAAGTGTATGTTACAAACTCTTTAAAAATCTGTTGACAGACTGTCGCACTTGCGCCTTATAATTGTATCGCTCAGTTGCCTTTTCTATTTTGTACATATCTGGCCTTTCCAACCCTTGTTTGGCTCAACAGGCCGGCAGCATTGTCTCATGGCAGAGAGCAGTTGTAAATAATAAATAAATGCTATGTGGCTGGCTCGCTGCAAACCGCTATCATAGAGAGGCTAGAGACTTCCAGAAAAGTGTGAGATATAATAATCCTCCAAGCGGAACTAACAAATGCCCTTTGTGGACAATTCTATCAGCCACAGTCGAAAAAAGTACATCTGTGTGTGTGTGTGTGTGTGTGTGTGTGTGTGTGTGTGTGTGTGTGTGTGTGTGTGTGTGTGTGTGTGTGTGTGTGTGTGTGTGTGTGTGTGTGTGTGTGTGTGTGTGTGTGTGTGTTTCTTTCTTTACAGTGGGGATGCCATGTAATTATCCCTTGTCCTTCAATAGTTGAGAGCAGAAAAACATCTGTGCCGATTCCCCTTTTTCATAAGCGATGCTCATTTGGGAGCAGACAAATCAGGGAACAATTTCAATAAACATAAAGCATACTTTATTTTCTCTGTTTGAGACGAGTCTGCTACAGGCCCCCTATTGGGCGGTTTGGCGATCCAGGCTTATAAAGGCAATCTCCCAAGTTATTATTCTCACCAATGTTTTTCCTCGTTACTCCAGAGTTTACGAGGAGGGTACCGGTGTATTCCCAAAATGCCTTGCTAAAGAATGCAGGAAAGCATCTCTCTGGCGTAATAAACATGTAGATTTTTAATAACCACAGCAGGGCCTGACGTCTCTGTGTTTTCAGAATCGAACACTGAAGATTATGAGAATCTTCCACTACGGGACAGTTAAGAGGATATTGCAGACGGAGACAGGGTCGTGTGTGTGTCAGTGTCTTTCCTTAGCCTGTGTGAGTGTGTGTGTGATGGGACTAGTCTAGCTCCCTACCAATTAGCTACAGTCTGAGACCTGTTCCAGCTCTGCCAGCATTCAGAGAAAGAGCCCCCATACACACAGCAGATTCTTCAACCTGGGGGCGGAACTGAGATCAAATTAAATCCTACCAAAGCCATACATTTTATAATTAGCCATTGACTCTTTTTTTTGTGTTTTTTTTTACTCTTTTTTTTTTCTTTTGGGTTTCATGTCCTGGCATGACAACTTAACCGTTCTCAACTCAACCTTAACCTTTCTCGCATCAAGGACATTGCATAAAGTGAATGCCCCACTAAACCACCCAAACGTCAATGTGTGACCACAAAAACATGAGACCATGTTGCATTAGCTCTGCCAGTAACTGTGACTACTAAGCTATAGGCCTTGATAATAATCAAACAAAATGACAAGTTATGCATCAGAGGGGCCCCCAACTGAGATGACATCACTCATTAGCCACAGTCACTGATGCTCAGATGTAGCCCTACTGATGTGTGAAAGCAGATGCGTGTGAGTGCCCATAGGGCCATAGGGGGCATGTGCCTCATTTTTCCTGATGTTAAATTAACTACTAAACTTCATTTTAAGCCCACATTTTATCAAAATTGTTGATAAAAGATCTGTCAGGCAACAACTAATTTTCAAAGAGGAGTAACCATACACTATAGTTCAATATATGTTTGTGGTAGACTACAATTGAACATTGGGCGGCAGGGTAGCCTAGTGGTTAGAGCGTTGGACTAGTAACTGCAAGGTTACAAGTTCAAATCCCCGAGCTGACAAGGTACAAATCTGTCGTTCTGCCCCTGAACAGACCCACTGTTCCTAGGACGTCATTGAAAATAAGAATGTGTTCTTAACTGACTTGCCTGGTTAAATAAAAATAAAGTAATGTATGCATCTAGTTGGTGTAGGCCTATGTAGTGCCAATTAAATCATATTATTTTGTAGCCTTGGTTAAATAAAATACTTTGAGTTACTTAACTCCTTCATTCAAAATACTATAAAAAATACTATATTTTCACCGTCTTGTTTGGTCAATATAACCTCATTTTCAAACTCCATATTTTTCAATCCCAACCCATTTTGCACATTATTAGGGTACATCTTATTATGAACTTTAAATCTTTAAATATTTTACACAACTATTTTGTCGGACATTAATGCTGGATCATTTAGATATGTGACAAACGTTAATAGACATTATACCCACAAACCCTGAGCTCGGGTAATTACTAATCAATAACTCAGGTGCATACAGAGTTAACCTGTCACGATAGCGCAACGCGCTTCAGATCACCCGTGAAAGGAGAGGAGAGTCTCTGTTTCTCTACTGAACAATCCGTACGTTTCCACGTCGAGCACCTCAATCAGCGGGAGAGTTAAGTCATCGAACTTCTCATACAGACACGGACGGGAAGAAACTCGGTCTAAAGTCTAGGCTGACAGTGACACATTCTCTCACGTTGTCTTGTTCCACACCGAGGGGGTGGGGGGGGGGGGGTGTCAGCATAGCGACAGAGAGATTTCCCACAAGACTACTGCTCGTTGGACTGACTGAGTCTGAGTCGTTGGGTGGCCAAGGTGGAGAGGGAGAAGCGACTGAGACCCTTTGAGAATTCCCAACAGCTCCTCATATTTACGTTGTCTTCAACTCCGACCCGACCAGCGGTCTTCAGCATCGCTCTCTCTGCGACGACAGTCCACTTTATCCCGCACGCCTCCTGTCCTTGCGCGAAGAAATCAGAAGCTCCCCAACCGACTCCCGAGGTGGAGGTGTGGGAGACCCGGTCCTCGGAAAGGTAAGACAGTCTGAGTCTATTAATGGCACAATTATAATCGAATAGACTAAAGGGTTGCTAGCAGGCTTTCCAGATGATCAAGGACACATGTGGGGAGTTCTCTTTCGTGTCGATCCTTTTTCTCACCAAACATTTTACGCACATTGGAACTTGAGTGCGTCATTAAAGTAATTAGCAAAGCTAATGGCTTTTGCCAAAGACATGCAATAAAATTGAGTTTTACGCAGATGTGGTAGTAGCCTATGAAAACTTGCTACTGGGAGAGTAGTGCATGTGTGGGCATTGTAATGATAGGAAATGAAAGACAAGGCACCATTTTCCCGATGTGGTTCCATCCTTCTGACAGCAAATCCATTGAATACCCATAATAGGAATTTTGACGTGGGTAGGCTTTTGTTCCTCCCATCATAATACATTATGTCAAATGTAGTCAAATTGGGTCTATTGACATCGTACCATGTTGACGTGACAAGGGTGTTTTTCAATGGTTTTACAGTTGTGTCATTTTTGCATAACTAAATCAATATTGTTTGTTGATACTACCTTGACAGTGCATAGAGAAGTGCAGGACAGATCTAGCTACCATATGTCATTGTGGTCTTTGACCAAGCAGAAATCATATATCATTTTAGTTTCCTTCTTGATAAAGACCAAATAGTTAGGGATAATCATATTCAGGATACAGTATGCTGTGTAGGTCCGCATTGCTGCTGTATGAGGTGCACATATTGCAGACTATAATTACTTAAAGTTTTTCCCATTATAAAGATAATTACTTCTTCCATTTTTCATCAGCAACCTATTTTATACATTTCATATAAGTGAAAGTGTGACTTAGGCTCATGGTCAAGGCCACTAGACCTACTTTATACATCAATTTTTGTTGTTGTTGTTGAAGGTATTTCTACTGCAATATTTCTCTCGGTTGAATAGTCTGCACTTGTGAAAGCCCTGGAGTCAAACACAGCAAACTATAATTTTCCCTCAACAGCCTACTGCAGCATTTGTTTGGCGAGATCGCCGATTTACACTTAAATAACTTTTCCCTATTATACCTTTTCACCGTAGGCCTATGTGTCCTATAGCCTAGTATAAATCGAAACCTTTAAATAAATCAAACACAGCACTGTGATCTATGAATACTGATTAGATATGAATATAAAGTCACACAGCGCTATCTTATCGTCAGCGTTCATATCCTGCTCGAATGGATCATGTTTATAATCCCTGGTGTCACGCGCTTTGGCACAACTTTTACATCTCTCTATTTCTTATACATCGTGGGTCCTGCATATTGGCCCCTGAGCTCTAATTTACTAAATTATCTGTGATAATAATCACTGGCAACCGGTGTTGAACCACAGTTTGAAAAAAACACTTTTGAATGGAAAACACGCACAAGATTAGTACTACTCCACTGAATCGCGTGAAGAAGACAATGTGTATAACACCCTGTACCATAGTCTTGTCTTGTCCACGTTCACAACATACAAAGGTGGGTCTATATAGATTTTCTAGGCTAGCCAGCCTTGCTCATCCACACGTGTAGTGACTTCAGAATGGATGTGCCATTCATACCGTAGTACATGGGATGCAATTTTAGGCCCGCCAGTTTCTCCTGACATACAAGTGTATGTACATGCAGCACTGGGCAATCGTTCTGATCAATAGTTGACTTGAAGCTCTTACTGTATTTAAAATGAGGCTACAGCTCACAGGCAAGGCGCCCACATCTGGATGGGTCTGTTGTCGTTTCAGGATGCTTTTTTTAGACTGTGAGGCCTGGCTGACATGACAGGGAGGGATGGAGAGAGCGAGAGAAGGATGGAGAGAGAGAGAGAGCGCAGGTGCCAAACGACACGATTAGGTGATCAATGGGGGGATGTGGCAGCTGGATAGAAGAGGGGACGAGAGAAAGAGAGGGAGAGAGGAATGGAGGAGAGAGAGAGAGGGAGGGGTGGAGAGGGAGAGAGGAATGGAGGAGAGAGAGAGGGAGGGGTGGAGAGGGAGAGAGGAATGGAGGCGAGAGAGAGGAAGGGATGGAGAGGTTTAGAGAGAGGGAGAGCAGGTGCCAAACAACATGATTAGTAGGGTGATGAGTTGGCTGGAGAGAGAGGGAGGTAGAGAGAGGCAAAGAGGGAATGAGAGATGGGTAGTTAGAGGGGGAGAGAGCAGGTAGAGAGAGCGAGAAAAAGAGAGGTGTATAGAGAGAGGAGGTAGAGAGAGCGAGAAAAAAAGAGAGAGAGGTAGAGAGCGGAGGAGGTAGAGAGAGGTGTATAGAGAGAGGAGGAGGTAGAGAGAGGAGGAGGTAGAGAGAGGTGTATAGAGAGAGGAGGAGGTAGAGAGAGGTGTATAGAGAGAGGAGGAGGTAGAGAGAGGTGTATAGAGAGAGGAGGAGGTAGAGAGAGGTGTATAGAGAGAGGAGGTGGTAGATGTTGTAATTAAGGATGGATCCACTGGAAAACACTTCCTGGAGGTAATTTGTTTTTTATTGAATATATTTATCAACATTAAATTACTTTTTTTATTTAGGGAGAATTTTAAGTTACTTCAGCCCGAGCTGGTCTTAGTGTGTGCATAAATCCCCTGATTGGACATAGCAGCTGGGGCGCCGGAGAGGCTGTTTCCACAACCACAGTCCCCTGATAGATTAAGTCTGGGTTTCCTCCACTGTGTAATGTATTATCAATGTGCAGGATTTGTTTAGTTTATTACACCTCTGCTCGTTAAGGGAAAGGAGAGAATGAATGAGAAGATCGCGGCCCCCTTTTCTCACCTTGAGACGTATACGCAAACATTGCAATATGGATCGATTTGAGTCCCTGGCTGGCATCCCAAATGACATCCTAGGCCCTGTATGGTGCACTACTTTTGACCAGAGGTCTCCTGAGCATCTGTGATTCAAATGGATCCCTATTTGCAACGGTACTGTGAACCAACCGTCACGTGCTGCCACAGAAATCATTCATTTTTCTTGGCCATTTCTGTGTTTGTATTCTGAACACATGACGACCGGGGCAGCTTTTGGTCCGACCGTCTGCCTTGTGTCTGCCCTATAATGCAGGTCCTGCAGTAATATAAAAGGAGAAGAAATGAGGTTGTGGGGAAGCTTGAATCCATCCTCTGAAGTCACCGTCACACTGCCCTCACCAGTGACGTGAGCGATTAAAGATTTATTGAGCGTTCAGGTGGTTCCAACCTTTAGGAAAGGCTTCTGAAGTTGGTTTAATTGCAGTGTGTGTGTGTGTGTGTGTGTGTGTGTGTGTGTGTGTGTGTGTGTGTGTGTGTGTGTGTGTGTGTGTGTGTGTGTGTGTGTGTGTGTGTGTGTGTGTGTGTGTGTGTGTGTGTGTGTGTGTGTGTGTGTGTGTGTGTGTGTGTGTGTGTGTGAGCATGCGTGCGTGCGTGCGAACGATCGGTGTGTGTGTGTGTGTGTGTGTGGGAGCATGCGCATGAGCGAGCTGTGTGTTGAGTGCCGCTGACAGTCTCACAGTCACCTTTGAGCAGGGAGGGCACTGATTGAGGATTACACCCCATCTAATTAAAGTTTTGTCTAATTAATACAGGGACAGAAAAGCAAACATTTAGCTACAGAGCTGATCAGCATTCTCTACAAGTCTCTCTCCCACAGGGTTCTCAGCCAATACATTCATATAGGTAGTTTAAATACTACACAGTACTTCAGTCCATGATATACAGTATAACTGTGAGCTTTACATTGATGAGCAGAACATCACAGTGGTATATCGTGACAGCATGTCCTAAATGATCTTATGTAACAGGGGTGGTTTGGTGCTGGATAAGGAAAGTGAGGAGACTTGCTTTAACTCCATGAACAAATGCCTAGGCTTTAGCTCTGCAGGCTGACAGTCTTGTGGTATCCGGGGACACAGGTTCGAACGGACTTACCTGTCGAGTTAGAGAAGCGTGGCCCCATTTCACAGTGAAGTCTCTCCAATGGCCTGGTATGTGATTTGACATACAGCGTTTGTGTCAGGTAAACCTCACCTGTGTGACCCCCATTGTTCTTTAGCCTGTTCTGCTCTGTTCTGTCGGTGACCGCTGTCCTGTCCCTGTCTGACAGTGTTTCTTGGTACTCTGTCTATCTCCATTGTGACTAGGCTAGCAGTTCTCGGAGTATGACAAGCCCACTGAATTCTGGCTGTTCTTCAGAGTTTCACTGAGTCAGTGGCTTTTCACATCAATAGGATTTGGAAGTATACCACTGTACAGACCTGCATGGAAGTAGTATTTGTTTTGCTAATGT
The DNA here is from genome assembly GCF_023373465.1 of Oncorhynchus keta. Taxonomy (NCBI): domain Eukaryota; kingdom Metazoa; phylum Chordata; class Actinopteri; order Salmoniformes; family Salmonidae; genus Oncorhynchus; species Oncorhynchus keta. The sequence goes on along the minus strand of NC_068449.1, from coordinate 49,274,161 downwards.
GTTGTTTATGTTTTATTTATTTAGAAATTACCAATATGAAATCCTATTTGCCTTACGTATCAAGATTAGGTATTTTGTCAGATGGATAATGCACTTCACAGGACCATTAGTAAGTAGTAACATGTACACTTCACAGGACCGTTAGTAGTAACATGTACACTTCACAGGACCATTAGTAGTAACATGTACACTTCACAGGACCATTAGTAGTAACATGTACACTTCACAGGACCATTAGTAGTAACATGTACACTTCACAGGACCATTAGTAGTAACATGTACACTTCACAGGACCATTAGTAGTAACATGTGCACTTCACAGGACCATTAGTAGTAACATGTACACTTCACAGGACCATTAGTAGTAACATGTACACTTCACAGGACCATTAGTAGTAACATGTACAGTTCACAGGACCATTAGTAGTAACATGTACACTTCACAGGACCATTAGTAGTAACATGTACACTTCACAGGACCATTAGTAGTAACATGTGCACTTCACAGGACCATTAGTAGTAACATGTACACTTCACAGGACCATTAGTAGTAACATGTACACTTCACAGGACCATTAGTAGTAACATGTACAGTTCACAGGACCATTAGTAGTAACATGTACAGTCCACAGGACTATTAGTAGTAACATGTACACTTCACAGGACCATCAGTAGTAACATGTACACGTCACAGGACCATTAGTAGTAACATGTACACTTCACAGGACCATTAGTAGTAACATGTACACGTCACAGGACCATTAGTAGTAACATGTGCACTTCACAGGACCATTAGTAGTAACATGTACAGTCCACAGGACTATTAGTAGTAACATGTACACTTCACAGGACCATCAGTAGTAACATGTACACGTCACAGGACCATTAGTAGTAACATGTACACTTCACAGGACCATTAGTAGTAACATGTACTTCACAGTTCACACAGCTCTGGTATTCGACCCTCATTAAGTGGGTGTTGTTCAGGGTCATGTGTGATGTTGGGCTTTCCTTCGTCTTCAATCTAGAACACTGCAGGCCATGTCCATTACATCCCAGCAGCAGGCAGTCAACAGCGACTGCCTTCCAAATGGCCGCCTATTCCCTTCGTAGTGCAGCACTTTTGACCAGAGCCTCTTGCCATTTGGGACGTAGCCTGTCATTCCACAGGGGGCTAGAGAATTGCAGTTTGACATTTATCTGCCAGGTCAAAGGTGAGGCTTTAATATAAACCCCTTAGAGTTGATTGACACACCTGTGCATCACATGGTGACGTCATATTGAATAGCTCCTGTGTGTCAAAGCTAGAGACCAACCGTTTCTTGTAGTGGCTGCAGCTCAATCCCCTCTTTCCCCCGATGTAAAGTTTGCACCTCCTCATTAACATGGGGCTTGTGAAAGCATCCTTTTTCTACACGTGCGAGGATCCCGACAAGAAAACCGCTACGAAATCGTCTGTAAAACCTGAACCATGTGAGTTAAAAACTAATGCCACCAATATCGAAAGGGGAGACTATCACGATCACGACAGTGTCGGTTGTTTGTCTCTATGACATCCAGTCATCTGAAGGTAACCCAGTACCAGGCTGTAAAAAATAGCAAAAAGTGCAAAGGGTGTCAAATGTGCCAAAAATAATGTAACCAAACATGGGTCTAAAAATATCTAAAATATCTCTCAGATATAGGACCGACTTTGTTCCTTATGATACATTTTTTAACTTTCTGTTTCGCCATTTATGAATTTGTTAATCAATGTGTTTCTATGGGCTATAGCAGTAAAGGGCAAATTCAGTGTTTAAAAAAAATATATATATATATATTTTTTTTCTATACCTAGAGGGGTCCTAAAATTCAAAATCAAATGGTTAAATGATACATTTTATGACCATCTTAAAACAATTCCATATGTTAGTTTAGTAGAGATTGTGATCTAAGGGCTTAGACCTACGTAGGTTTTTAATATCTTTACAACAGACTGGCCAGTGTCTGGGGTGGCCATGTTGGTTTTAAAAGGGCACTTTACCTGTATGGAAGGGAGATGGAGGGGAGGCTTGGATGACTTGCTGTAATATCAGGGGACTGGATGTTTCAGTCTGCTTGTAACTTCAACCATTCAGTGCAGAGGTCTATCTGTTGATGAATATATTCCCTATATTTAACTGGTATGTCAAGTTAGTAAAACTATTTCCCAGACAAATGACATGTAGCACATACTGTACATTTTAGTATGAAGAAGCGCCTCATCTTTCTTGATTGCTGTATTCACAATCAGAACATTTTCTCCCCTGTTGCTATATGCATGCATTTTCAATGTTTTGCTTAACCTTTCTTTAACTGCATGTATTTCTTGTCTGCGTGGCCAAAGTAACAGCTCATTTTCTGCTGGTTCCGTGTGATATTCACAGCGCCAGATGATGGCACATGAGAGTTAAACTGGTGTGAAATGGCATCCGATGTTTGGATTTGCAAGGCAAAGTATTCATAAAACCACCATTCATTTTCCCTGAACAAGCGATGTACTCCCATACTAATCAGTGTGTGATGCGATTGCCTGCCTGTGTAGATACGTGTGTGTGTGTGTGTGTGTGTGTGTGTGTGTGTGTGTGTGTGTGTGTGTGTGTGTGTGTGTGTGTGTGTGTGTGTGTGTGTGTGTGTGTGTGTGTGTGTGTGTGTGTGTGTGTGTGTGTGTGTGTGTGTGCAAATCTGTACAAATCTGAAATAGCTCAAGACAACATGACAGGCAGGTCTGCCAACAAAAATCAATACTACATTGCCCAGACTCATCCTAGACTCTTCCCTAGCATTTCTAATAGGAGATTCTGAGAGCCAACATGTTATTGTTTTTCCTCCTCCTCCTCCTCCTTGGCTGTGTCCTGAATGGCACCCCGTGCCCTATGTCGTGCGCTACTTTTGACGAGAGCCCTGAGGCCATGATCAAAAGTAGTGCACTATAATGGAATAGTGTACTGTTTGGGACACAGTCTTCTGCAGCTCTTCATACAGAACCTGTTGCTTGTTATTCGCCCGTTTTCTGTCGCTGTGTGACCGAAAACTGATGACAAATTGATTGATGTCTGAACTGATTAGTTTCTCATTACGACCCAACACCAAAACGACTTATCTGAATTAACAACGCGGAGCTAGCTAGACACTGACACGCAGACTGAGAGAGACGTGTGGGGAATGAGGAGAGGCAGAGAGAGACATAACTTAGCTTCTAGCATTGTTCTTCAACTAATAAAAGGTAAACGAACTAACCTCATTCGATGCTATTGGAGATATTTACTTTTGTACAATTCTTTATAGTCTCTGACTTGGGTGGGCAGGTAGTCTACCTTTGATTGTAAGTAAGGGACTGGGGTTGTACCACGTCTTGTTCAATTGTGCTTGTCCTTTCATACGATGTTTGAATGTTTTTGGTCCTCCTATCTACAGCACTGTTGATAAAAGGGACTCAATCACAGACTGTCCTCGTCTCGTACCAAACACTACATTGACTTAGGTGGATAGATGAAATGATGGGTGGTTATAGAGATTCCGTATGTTAGTAGAAATACCTATGACTGTGTGATATGGCCTTGGATGGATAATGACATTTTGGTCCTTATATAATACAGATGCGCTATATTATTAGAAATAAATTGATCAATTAAAACGCTGTGGTCTAGTGAAGGTCTTCCATTCACACACGTATCCTACCCACAAGCACAAACCCCTTTTCTCATGAACAGTAAAGTAAGGAGGACGTTTCCCAGTGCACAAACTTCCCTGCCTCTGACTGCCTCCCACGGTCATTAGGATGTAACGATATAAGCTGAAGGACTGTACTTTTGTCTGTTTTTAAATAAGCTCAATCCATGGTACTCTCTTAATGACATCTTTTTTTTTAAGACTCGCTTTTATTTATGTGCAGCAGAGTTTGAAAAGTTTCTCAGTGCGCTGACCTTTCTATCACTTGTTTGCCTCCCACGGCTATCGCCATGGGGATGCAGCAGAGGGTGAAAATTACCCAGATCCTTCAGCGATAATTGACTGTACAGTAAGCCTCCGTGTATCCATTTCCATCACATCTGACATTTACCGTAGACGATGACACCAGCCCCAGCTCTTTAGGTCGGTCCCTGTGTGGTTGTATGGTGATGGTTGACCCCAAGCCTGTTAGATAAGCGCCATTTCCCCGTGACTCGTTTTTAGAGAGGCGAGAATGATCCGTCTCTCGCCTTTTAAAAAAATCTATGTTAAAGAAGCTCCAAAGGGTCAGCTGTTGTCGGGCAGATGACATTGTTAGTTGTTTTAGCACCTTTTTAATAGGGAGATGTATAGAAAGCTGTGGAATACAGCACCTTTTTTTTGTTCCGACGTTGTGTCGCGTTGTACTTGACCCCGTGGAAATGAATTCGTAGCCAATCTGTTGATAGTCATTGGAATTTATTTATGGGAATGTCTATAAACGGGACATTATTTGATTGATTCCCAAATGGCTTACAGTAAGGCTATAGCTATACGCCCAAGTTTCTTGGCAAAATGTCTAGTATTTTCCTATCATGAATGAAATGAGTTGGAAGCTGGGAGCTTTAATTCTACATGGCAGGCAGGAAATTGTGGAGTCAAGCATAGTGTGCTAAAACCGCATTGAGGTCAACAGGGTTTTTCATACTTTGAAGACTAAAGATAGGCTGGGTGTACTGTGTAGACAGATGGGGAAGGTGAGGGTTATTAAAAGCACTATGGAAGGTGCGATAGCATCAGGATATGTGATAAGTCTGGCGTTAAATGAAAAATGTGTATCAGGAGGTCGTGCTTGGCAGATTCACTTTATTGCCCCTTTTGAATGCTATGAGCTTGAGGAAAAAGCACTTTGATTTTTGACCTTGATATATATACAAATTAGTAGGGTCAGGTTTTCTTTGTTCATTAATTAGTCTTGATTTTATTTGCTGAATAATTTTTACTTTGGAACATTCCCACTATACACATTGCCCCTTTCGGACTCCAATTCAACATTTTACAAGAGTCAGAAGAGTTGATGGTAGAAAGTCCGACAGCCAAGGTTGAAGCGCTGCCCCGAGGTCGAAGGCAGGTTCCATATCGGACATTTTGACTTCCCCCCTCCAAAAATCTTCCAATCCTACCTCTTTGTGAAGGAGTATCAAACCTCTAACTAGGTATGTTGAAAAAGAGATTCCCTCGACGCCATATCACCTTACCTTTGTTTCAGCATCATGTATCCAAGTTTGGCCCATTTCACTTTTTTATAATGTAACAACAACAACAACAAGTTTTGCAATTGAATGCAGCTCTTTTGGAACACAGTTGTTAGGCTTTGAGTCGAACATCAGCAATTAATGAGAACTGTATTGCCTCCCCTACATTTACTAAGGACTTTGGACTGTTAACGTTAAGTTAGACGGTGGGAGTGAGGTCATTATGGGGTTTGCGAGGCTGGATCGGGTGTTTGCATGTGAAACAGTCTTAATTATTATCCTTTCAGGCTCAATGTGTTGGTGACCATTGATGTTATGGACTCAACTTGATGTGTCTTTTTCCCCCACTGTTTCTCCTTCTGCGCTGGGTAGGTTCTTGATGGAATCTTACGTTGTCGTTAGTGGCCCTTTATCGAGACGAGGAAGACTATTGTAGAAAGAACGTGAAATTTAAAAGGAATGTTCGGATAATATTTCATATTTAGGGGTGAAGTGATATTGATCCAACAGACATATTGAACTGACTGAAGTAAAGGATTGGACAGCCAGTAAATGCAACTCTCTCATCTTGTAAGGTACTTGAACACATCTTCTCTGTCTTCTCCCAGGTGACCGTGCAGAAATAGATAGGAGAAAGAAATTGGTGACTTTGTCTCATATGTCTGTTTAGATGGTGCAGACTGGCTGCTGTCGTCAAGTTTTATACCGGAGGCAAATCTGTTAACTTAACTGGGTGAACGGAATTCAAGTGTGGGATTTTGCAAATGGAGTGATGGTGCTCATTTGACTTACGGCATATGTATGATGTATGATTTGAGTAAATGTAATTAAACCCGTGTGTGTGCGTGTGTGTGTGTGTGTGTGTCTCTAATATTGCTGTCAGTCTTGAGCTGTGACAGATGATGGAAGTCATCACAACTTGATGAGATATCCGTTTATATGAATATTCCAGGAAGATACGCTACTAACAATGGTGACGATAATCATAATAATAACTATACGAATCTACATTTGTCATTAACTGTGAATTGGCGTTGACATTTTTAATTCAACTTCAGCCAAAATGGCCCCCTGGAGCGCTCCTCCCCAAAATATGATCCATGGTGATTATACTGCTTGCACCGCCCCTTGAATCAAAACAAAGTGAAACGCTGTCTCATTTGTTTCAATCGCTCCCCTTAATGTTGGCCGAACCGCTAGCCATCTCCATAGGGCAAATGGGTTATCTACGGCTTCTACGCCTTCATTTTTTACACCCAATGCAGCACTTTGCACGTTTTCTATAACGCAAAATCAATTATTAACATTGACCTCAACGACACTGATGTGTTTAGGGCTTTGTAGAGCTTCGCTGAGAAGAAAAAATATATATTCTCAAACCTAGTGCTCATCCTCCAGACCGAATCCAAAACAGAAAACTGACATTGATGATACACATATTATCACTTCCCAAGCACCTTGTTACCGGATGCTACGCGGCTCCAATTTAGGCCTTGAGTAATTACCATTGGGCAGGCTTCTCGGCTAATAGTGCCCCAAAAACGGTTGATAATTGAAGCAGTATGAATGAAGCCAAGCCCTTATTTCTGGCTCCCTCCTTAAAATAGAATTTGATAAATGCAGGCTTTGTGACTCATATTGAGGATGCTCCCTGTTTGTCTTCTGTCAGATAGGAGCAGAGGAGGGATCCATTTCAGTCGGCCGTTCTGAGGAAGATCTATGCGTATTAACTCAAAGATTCTATGTTGTGAAAGCTTGATTTTATTTTATTTGGCATTGTCGGAAGACTACAGTTTAGAGGGGTTCCCTGCCTGACTTTTACATTCATGAACGCACGACTGTAAGTCTCTTTGGATAGAATGGCATAGTGCCGCTTGTGCTTCACCTCTATTTTAGAATAATGCAGGACTTCTAAATGATTTTCAGTATTGTTTCGTGTGTTTACATTTTATACACGTGGTTCATTGAGTCACTCAAAAGCGTTACAATAGAAATACAATTTGTTAAATACCCCTCTATTCTTCTCAGCTTCGAATGATTTTAGCGAACGTTTGTAAAATAACAGCGAGTGTTGACGAGAAGTTTGAAGACATCTTTTGTTTGCTCAACCCGATGCCACTTTAAAATCGCCCCCAGCCTTGCAGCCGAGGCTGGAATAATGCAGTATTATGAATTACACATAAAGTCCAGCTAGAATCAATAGTCTCTATCTTTTTTTCGATGTCTGGAATTGGATGCCACCGTCGGTTGATTAATTGAGGATCCACGGTCGGCTTTAATATTTCATGTTTGTTTCTGGCAACTGAGGTTTTTTGCCTCAACGACATAGACAATATCTCAGACCCTATGCCTTTCAAAAACTTTATTTTTCCTGGCAATGTGATTGAACCAGGGAAACTTCTAGATCAAGTTTGAACTAGTTTTTCCTGTTCCTGTTCCCGGCCCTTAAAAGGTTGCAGTGAGCACCCCAACCAGTGGGTGGCAGTAGCACACTGGGGGCTCTCTTAAAGCTCACTGACGGAGTGGAGTTAGAGGCCTTACATTGTCTGGGCTGCATCTCAATAGTCTACAGTGGCTTCCTCCTCTCCTTCATGGAGATGGAATCACGAGAGAGGTGGAAAAAACATTTTGATGGAATTTTATTGACGCCTTCATGTCAGATACAGAAAGCTTTCCTCGTGCTGTAGCCTAGTCAGTTTGTGATCCGTTGGCATTGTTGAAGTGTTAGACGGGAAAATATATTTGTTGTAATACTGAGCATGACAATCCATGCCCAAATGATTTTGGCGTTGTGCGGAGCACACTTTGCAGCCAAAAGTTACATTGCATTGAAAACATGAATGTCCTTTCAAAGCGTTCTTGTATTGAGTATCAGTGACCATCCCATCAGCATCTCCAGTTCCGGGTAACACCCAGAACATGTCTAACCCTCCGGTAGCTTACATTATGCATTATCACCGACAGGTAACGCTGGAACGAGTGACATTACCGTCTTTGATAAATTGTTTTTAAATCTGCTCGTAATCTCATTTGCAGTAAATTTCCACAACTCTGAGAGCAGTCATCTTTTCCCGCGGATCAGCTTACATGACCTCCATCTCTACTCCTAACTATGTTAGGCCCCAAACTAGAGTGGTCATTAAGCTTGGTTCTAATCTTCTCCTCTTCCCCCTCTCACTCCCTCTTTTTCTCTCTCTCCCGTCTACCCTTCTCTCTCTCCACTCTCTCTCTTCACCTCTCTCTATCATCTCTATATACCTCCTCTCTCTCTCTCTCTCTCTCTCTCTCTCTCTCTCTCTCTCTCTCTCTCTCTCATTGTTCTATTAGTTTTCAGGCTGGGTGGCGATGCATCAGAACATAAAGCATTTTGGGCCTCGTTAAGGAGCCATTATGAGATGAAGACTGCGGAGCGGTCGCATAATCCACATGATGAATGTGTAAACGATCCGACTAACGATTCGCCGCGCAAACCGCGTTAGGACAGACCTAGAACCCCTGTCCTGGATGAAAGGGAGAGCAAGAGGAGAGAGAGAAACGGCTCTTCTCCTAACACATTGCCCTGCTGAAAGCTGCTACCGCTTTAGCGATTGACAGGAATCTTCTATCGCAGGGCCAAACTCGGTCCTGGGGCCTCCCAAGGGTGCACATTTTGGGTTTTTCTACACAGCTGATTCAATCAAAGCTTGAAGATGAGTTGATTATTTGAATCAACCGTGTAGTGCTAGGGAAAAAAATAAAACTTGCACCCATGGGAGGCCCCACGGGCTTGGGAAACCGTGGTCTGTGGAATCCTGCGTTTTAGGACAGAACCTGGCCTTGGAAGAGGGAGAAGCGAGTAGCATTCCTCGTTTTAACGTGCCACCCCCTGAAAGCCGCTACTCGCTCTGGCCCGCCCGAGTTAGGGAAGCATGTTATCTTCCACTTAGCAGTTGACGGGATCTGCAGCGTCTCGCCCCCTCCATTCTCTCCACTAAACTGACATTGAATCCTTGATGCAACTCTACTTTTGGTTCATACAACTGTATTGTTAGGCAATATCACGTACACTGTTGTCAGAGCTTAGCAAATGAAACCTTTGTTACGAATGTATTGCTGCAAATTTAGGTAACACGCCATTAAGTCTCATTAACCACTAATAAAATAATGCATTGTAATTTCATAAAAGAAACTGTGTAACGGTCGTCGTATGAAGGAGAGGAGGACCAATGTGCAGCGTGGAAAGTGTTCATAGCTTTTAATGAAGTACTAGAACACTATAACAATAAATAACAAACCAACAGTCCCGTAAGGTGAATGACAAAAACACTAAACAGGAAATAAGCACCCATAACTCAAAAGTGACACCAGGCTACCTAAGTATGGTTCTCAGTCAAGGACAACGATTGACAGCTGCCTCTGATTGAGAACCATACCAGGCCAAACACAGAAATCCCAAAACATAGAAAAAGGAACATAGACAACCCACCCAATTCACACCCTGACCATACTAAAACAAAGACATAACAAAAGAACGAAGGTCAGAACGTGACAAACTGCATAAATCAGGAATCGATTAAATAAATTGTTTGCAAAAACGAGTTTCCCACGGATGTATAGCCTATTTATGATCATACCAGATTTTTTTTATGTAAATGTAAACGCCTGAAAACTCAGTTTATCAGTAGTTTAGGTCTAATTCATTTCAATCCTGACATGAAAAGTGCAAGACTGTCTAAACTAATTTGAGCAACGGATTGGAAGGAAATACGCGCCGTGAATACATTAACACATTGACGACAGCATCACAGCTCTGTTCTGAGTACAGCGTGTATCACTACATCAATAAGTATCTAACTAACAGTCTTGTTTCCCATCCTCCTACATAGCCATGTTTGTCTTTGCTTCGTTCTCATTAGCGAACACACTCGTCGCGTGACCCAAATCATTAGAATTGTATTTTCTCCTCGGTACCAGGCATTGATTCATAATGAATCTGGGTTAAATGAAACGCATACAAATGGAAGGCAGCAAACTATGTCTAGGATGACGTACACAAACACACACTGTGTGTGTGGATTACTTAACAAATGGCTGGTGTTAGTTTATCGACCAGCAGCCGTACAGAACTCCTCACACAGACAATCCCCCAGCTAAATGTAGAATAATCATCTCCCCATTCCTCCATTCTTCCATTCCTCCATCCCTCAATTCCTCTATCCCTACTCCCTTTATCCCCACTCCCTCCATCCCCACGCCCTCAATTTCCACTCTGCAATTGATTTCATATCCCATTCCTCTGGACCTGATGTTATCTACCCAGCATTAAGAGTGGGTGATGTCGGCTTGAGTAATGACTTGGGGAAATACAAGAAAGAGATGGACACAAAGTGAAGGAGCAATAGGTATTCACTTTGTCTAGATAGTGAAGCCATTTCCTTGTGTGTTTTTTTTTCTTTGAGTGGAGAGCGGGACATGCATATCATGGATTACTTTTGAAGCCAGGTTATCCGTAGATATCAAGAATCCAATGCATTTCTTATTCCCGGGAGTTCTAGAATCTCTTGTGTTCACCTTGTGATAAAGTCCTGCCCTGGGATTTGTATCAGACATGGTGTTACTGATAAACAACAGAAATTCGGCCAGGTGGAGATAGAAGTGGTTGAATTTGCCGGTAGAATGACAAGATGTTCTTAGGAAACGCAAAGATAACAAACTACTGACCACCCTCTAGCTCTGAACCTGAAGGCTGTCTGTCTGGTACTGACCACCCTCTAGCTCTGAACCTGAAGGCTAGTCTATAGCCTGGCAGAGAACAGGCACAGGGGGACCCCCCTTCCCTCTCTCTCTCCATCTCTCTCTCTCTCTTTCTTTCTCTGTTGTGTGTGTGTGTGTGTGTGTGTGTGTGTGTGTGTGTGTGTGTGTGTGTGTGTGTGTGTGTGTGTGTGTGTGTGTGTGTGTGTGTGTGTGTGTGTGTGTGTGTGTGTGTGTGTGTGTGTGTGTGTGTGTGTGTGTGTGTGTGTGTGTCTCTCTCTGTGTCTCTCACTTTCTCTTTCTGTGTTTCTCTCTCTCTCTCTCTCTCTCTGTGTGTGTCTGATGCTTGGTGGTGATCATCATGTCAGCCTGGCACACAGTGTTGTTGTTAGACCACTATAGCTGACACCCAGTGTCTGTGTGTGGTGACCCAGTCACCCCTTATTTGATGATGCTCAGCCCTGTGTTTTATAATGTGTCATAAAGGTGTCATTCCGGGACGTTTATGGACCGTGTGTGTGTGTATGCCCGCTGTGCACAGCCGGCATGTCACCTTGACGTGTGTGTGTGTGTGTCTCAGCATTTAGCTTTCGGCATTTAGCCCTTAGCCATATCTGTAATCTCTCAAAGATTAATTGAAAATTCAACCTGCAAAGTAAAAGTTGCAAAAAATCTTTCAAGTTCACTAGAAGTGTGTGTGTGTGTGTGTGTGTGTGTGTGTGTGTGTGTGTGTGTGTGTGTGTGTGTGTGTGTGTGTGTGTGTGTGTGTGTGTGTGTGTGTGTGTGTGTGTAGGGGATATGTCAGGGTTTTAGCCTTTCAGGGCTGAAGGTAGGACTTGCTGTTAAAAGGAATCCTGTTCTTTCAATGGCGCCACCATCATGTAGTTGAGCCCTTTAAGAGGCATTCAGACATGGATTAACCACATCCATCTGGAAGAGACACGTCGGCTTAGGGATGTCCTCCATTTTTTTTTATTAAGGAAGGACATGTTTTAGCTGCAGGAGAAGCAAATAACAGGCGATTTCAGGGATTTCACTTCTTAGGAATCCAAAATAACTCTCCTTGAAGGGGATTTGTTCCCTGACTTGATGAGCCTGTACACGTTTCAGGTGTTACCTGATACATGAGTCCGTTCACGTGTATAGCTGTCATAGATAACATGTGATCCTATATGAGGAGTCTTTTGTGTCCATAGATAAAAGGATATTGAGATGAGGTTCTTTCAAGAAGGTGGTGTCAGATCTGATTGGCTGTCTCTGTGATTGAGGTTAACCAGCTGAAAGAGGGGTATTCGTCATTGAAGCCATATAGGAATAGGTGTGCGTGTGTGTGTATGTGAATCAGTGCGCTCACCTGCGTGTGTGTGTTTGGTTAACACACACAACACACCAGCCTATTTGTCTCTACAAATTCCATCCTGTACCTTTTCATCCACACCTTCCATCTTTCTCCCCTACCTTTTCATCTACACCTTCCTTCTTTCTCCTCTACCTTTTCATCCACACCTTCCTTCTTTCTCCCCTACCTTTTCATCCACACCTTCCTTCCTTCTCCTCTACCTTTTCATCTACACCTTCCTTCTTTATCCCCTACCTTTTCATCCACACCTTCCTTCTTTCTCCTCTACCTTTTCATCGACACCTTCCTTCTTTCTCCCCTACCTTTTCATCTACACCTTCCTTCTTTCTCCTCTACCTTTTACATCCACACCTTTCTTCTTTCTCCCCTACCTTTTCATCCACACCGTCCTTCTTTCTCCCCTACCTTTTCATCTACACCTTCCTTCTTTATCCCCTACCTTTTCATCCACACCGTCCTTCTTTCTCCCCTACCTTTTCATCCACACCTTCCTTCTTTCTCCTCTACCTTTTCATCCACACCTTCCTTCTTTCTCCCCTACCTTTTCATCTACACCTTCCTTCTTTCTCCTCTACCTTTTACATCCACACCTTTCTTCTTTCTCCCCTACCTTTTCATCCACACCGTCCTTCTTTCTCCCCTACCTTTTCATCCACACCTTCCTTCTTTCTCCTCTACCTTTTCATCCACACCTTCCTTCTTTCTCCTCTACCTTTTCATCCACACCTTCCTTCTTTCTCCTCTACCTTTTCATCCACACCTTCCTTCTTTCTCCTCTACCTTTTCATCCACACCTTCCTTCTTTCTCCTCTACCTTTTCATCCACACCTTCCTTCTTTCTCCTCTACCTTTTCATCCACACCTTCCTTCTTCCTCCCCTACCTTTTCATCCACACCTTCCTTCTTCCTCCTCTACCTTTTCATCCACACCTTCCTTCTTCCTCCCCTATCTTTTCACCCACACCTTCCTTCTTTCTCCCCTACCTTTTCATCCACACCTTCCTTCTTTCTCCCCTACCTTTTCATCCACACCTTCCTTCTTTCTCCCCTACCTTTTCATCCACACCTTCCTTCTTTCTCCCCTACCTTTTCATCCACACCTTCCTTCTTTCTCCCCTACCTTTTCATCCACACCTTCCTTCTTTCTCCTCTACCTGTTCATCCACACCTTCCTTCTTTCTCCTCTACTTTTTCATCCACACTTTCCTTCTTTCTCCTCTACCTTTTCATCCACACCTTCCTTCTTTCTCCTCTACCTTTTCATCCACACCTTCCTTCTTTCTCCCCTACCTTTTCATCCACACCTTCCTTCTTTCTCCTCTACCTTTTCATCCACACCTTCCTTCTTCCTCCCCTACCTTTTCATCCACACCTTCCTTCTTCCTCCTCTACCTTTTCATCCACACCTTCCTTCTTCCTCCCCTATCTTTTCACCCACACCTTCCTTCTTTCTCCCCTACCTTTTCATCCACACCTTCCTTCTTTCTCCCCTACCTTTTCATCCACACCTTCCTTCTTTCTCCCCTACCTTTTCATCAACACCTTCCTTCTTTCTCCCTTACCTTTTCATCCACACCGTCCTTCTTTCTCCCCTACCTTTTCATCCACACCTTCCTTCTTTCTCCTCTACCTGTTCATCCACACCTTCCTTCTTTCTCCTCTACCTTTTCATCCACACCTTCCTTCTTTCTCCTCTACTTTTTCATCCACACCTTCCTTCTTTCTCCCCTACATTTTCATCCACACCTTCCTTCTTTCTCCCCTACCTTTTCATCCACACCTTCCTTCTTTCTCCCCTACCTTTTCATCCACACCTTCCTTCTTTCTCCCCTACCTTTTCATCCACACCTTCCTTCTTTCTCCTCTACCTTTTCATCCACACCTTCCTTCTTTCTCCTCTACCTTTTCATCCACACCTTCCTTCTTTCTCCTCTACCTTTTCATCCACACCTTCCTTCTTTCTCCTCTACATTTTCATCCACACCTTCCTTCTTTCTCCTCTACCTTTTCATCCACACCTTCCTTCTTTCTCCTCTACCTTTTCATCCACACCTTCCTTCTTTCTCCTCTACCTTTTCATCCACACCTTCCTTCTTTCTCCTCTACCTTTTCATCCACACCTTCCTTCTTTCTCCTCTACCTTTTCATCCACACCTTCCTTCTTTCTCCTCTACCTTTTCATCCACACTTTCCTTCTTTCTCCTCTACCTTTTCATCCACACCTTCCTTCTTTCTCCTCTACCTTTTCATCCACACCTTCCTTCTTCCTCCCCTACCTTTTCATTCACACCTCCCTTCTTCCTCCCCTACCTTTTCATCCACACCTTCCTTCTTCCTCCTCTACCTTTTCATCCACACCTTCCTTCTTCCTCCCCTACCTTTTCACCCACACCTTCCTTCTTTCTCCTCTACCTTTTCATCCACACCTTCCTTCTTTCTCCTCTACCTTTTCATCCACACCTTCCTTCTTTCTCCTCTACCTTTTCATCCACACCTTCCTTCTTTCTCCTCTACCTTTTCATCCACACCTTCCTTCTTTCTCCTCTACCTTTTCATCCACACCTTCCTTCTTTCTCCTCTACCTTTTCATCCACACCTTCCTTCTTTCTCCCCTACCTTTTCATCCACACCTTCCTTCTTTCTCCCCTACCTTTTCATCCACACCTTCCTTCTTTCTCCTCTACCTTTTCATCCACACCTTCCTTCTTTCTCCTCTACCTTTTCATCCACACCTTCCTTCTTTCTCCTCTACCTTTTCATCCACACCTTCCTTCTTTCTCCTCTACCTTTTCATCCACACCTTCCTTCTTTCTCCTCTACCTTTTCATCCACACCTTCCTTCTTCCTCCCCTACCTTTTCATCCACACCTTCCTTCTTCCTCCTCTACCTTTTCATCCACACCTTCCTTCTTCCTCCTCTACCTTTTCATCCACACCTTCCTTCTTTCTCCCCTACCTTTTCATCCACACCTTCCTTCTTTCTCCCCTACCTTTTCATCACACCTTTTTTCTCCCCTACCTTTTCATCCACACCTTCCTTCTTTCTCCTCTACCTTTTCATCCACACCTTCCTTCTTTCTCCTCTACTTTTTCATCCACACCTTTTCATTTTCCCCACACCTTCCTTCTTTCTCCCCTCTTTTCATCCACACCTTCCTTCTTTCTCCCTACATTTTCATCCACACCTTCCTTCTTCCTCCCCTACCTTTTCATCCACACCTTCCTTCTTCCTCCTCTACCTTTTCATCCACACCTTCCTTCTTCCTCCCTATCTTTTCACCCACACCTTCCTTCTTTCTCCCCTACCTTTTCATCCACACCTTCCTTCTTTCTCCCCTACCTTTTCATCAACACCGTCCTTCTTTCTCCCCTACCTTTTCATCCACACCTTCCTTCTTTCTCCTCTACCTTTTCATCCACACCTTCCTTCTTTCTCCTCTACCTTTTCATCCACACCTTCCTTCTTTCTCCTCTTTTTCATCCACACCTTTTCATCCACACCTTCCTTCTTTCTCCCCTACTTTTTCATCCACACCTTCCTTCTTTCTCCCCTACCTTTTCATCCACACCTTCCTTCTTTCTCCCCTACCTTTTCATCCACACCTTCCTTCTTCCTCCCCTACCTTTTCATCCACACCTTCCTTCTTCCTCCTCTACCTTTTCATCCACACCTTCCTTCTTCCTCCCCTATCTTTTCACCCACACCTTCCTTCTTTCTCCCCTACCTTTTCATCCACACCTTCCTTCTTTCTCCCCTACCTTTTCATCAACACCGTCCTTCTTTCTCCCCTACCTTTTCATCCACACCTTCCTTCTTTCTCCTCTACCTTTTCATCCACACCTTCCTTCTTTCTCCTCTACTTTTTCATCCACACCTTCCTTCTTTCTCCCCTACTTTTTCATCCACACCTTCCTTCTTTCTCCCCTACCTTTTCATCCACACCTTCCTTCTTTCTCCCCTACATTTTCATCCACACCTTCCTTCTTCCTCCCCTACCTTTTCATCCACACCTTCCTTCTTCCTCCTCTACCTTTTCATCCACACCTTCCTTCTTCCTCCCCTATCTTTTCACCCACACCTTCCTTCTTTCTCCCCTACCTTTTCATCCACACCTTCCTTCTTTCTCCCCTACCTTTTCATCAACACCGTCCTTCTTTCTCCCCTACCTTTTCATCCACACCTTCCTTCTTTCTCCTCTACCTTTTCATCCACACCTTCCTTCTTTCTCCTCTACCTTTTCATCCACACCTTCCTTCTTTCTCCTCTACTTTTTCATCCACACCTTCCTTCTTTCTCCCCTACATTTTCATCCACACCTTCCTTCTTTCTCCCCTACCTTTTCATCCACACCTTCCTTCTTTCTCCCCTACCTTTTCATCCACACCTTCCTTCTTTCTCCCCTACCTTTTCATCCACACCTTCCTTCCTGCTTGTCTCATTCCAAACCTCTCAGATAGCTGTTTATGAGTGACCCCCTGAGAAGCTGGGTGGTTGATTGAGCTTCACACCTTAAGGAAACTAATTTGTTAGCCTGCTATCGTTCTCCCCAGGAGTCACTTACTCACTATGCTAATTGGAAATGAGCCAGCTGACCCGTAAAGGAAGATGCCGGAAGCTCTGGGTGTCTCTGTGAACTCCTCTTCACGGATCTACTCGTGCTTGCGTAGTTCACTCTTCAGACACACAAGGCTAGACGAGCACAGAGACGCACACAGAAACACACACAATCCTGTATCTCATTCTACTTTACAGTATGAATATTGAAAAGCCACAGTCTTGGGTCAAAGGCATAACAATGGCAGCCTCCTTCCCTAATGTTAGCCTAATTAAACCTTCTGCACTGAAGCGATCCAGTGTGTGTGTGTGTGTGTCTGTATGTGCGTCTGTCGGTGTGCACAGAGAGACTTTAAAAAGTGCGTGTGTGTGTAAAGACAATCCTCAACAGGAAATATGACAATGCAGCCCATAAGGACGATATGTGATGATCCAACCTTGGCATTTAGATGTTGTTGAATTAGTACGTGGTTGTCTGGCCTTAAGCCCATCTGTCACTGACTGGAACAGATTCTCTGTAGGCCTCTCCCTCGCTCACTCTTTCTCTCTCTCTCTCTCTCTCTCTCTCTCTCTCTCTCTCTCCCGCCCTCTCCCTCACTCTCTCCCGCCCTCTCCCAGCCAGCCAGCCCAAGCTGTGTGTTTAATGCATAACAATGAGTGTAATGGAGGGTTGTTTCTCTGATCCCTGTCAGAGAATCACACACATCCAGGATGTCATTTTCACTTTAACCACGCTAATAAGCATGCACTCTAACGCCAATCCCCCAGGGGAGAGCAGAGGAGATTGATGTGGTGTGTTGTTGTGGTTGTGATCTACGTCTTTATAGACTGATCATGGTAGGACAGGGAGAGGAGGCGAGGCGTTGCTCACACACACACACACACACACACACACACACACACACACACACACACACACACACACACACACACACACACACACACACACACACACACACACACACACACACACACACACACACACACACACACACACGTAGGCTGCCTGTCAGAGGAGGACTGACACTGATCGAATGGCCAGTCAGTACACTCTCTGGTCTCAGGTGTGATGTATAGCTGGGCTGTTATTGCCAAGTGTTGCTGTAACACAGACCACACAGATGGGATTCCATTGCTAAACTTCTTACCTAAGTGTCTATACCTTCATGGGTTTGATGATTGATGGGTTGGGGTACATTGTAACACATTTTGTAACTTAGGCGATCTCTTTTTATTGATCACCTTATCTACACTGATTGAAGTGGATTTAATAACAAGGGACAACAATAAGGGATCATGTCATGGAAAGAGCAGAGGTTCGTAATGTTCTGTACACGCCCATATTGATGTAACTTCTTACATCCACTTCAATCAGTGTAGATGAAGGTGAGGAGACAGAAATCGCCCCCGTGGACAACGAATTAGCATAATAAAACCAGACCCATTAAAATCGGTCAGTTTAAGCTAGAGATATCTGCATTTTGTTTTATACTTCGAGGGGTCTTAAAAATCAAATAGCAAAATGATCCTTGGTATGACCTCAAAACAATTCCATAGAGCTTAGTAGAATATAATTAGAACATCAAATAGCAATAAAATCACAGTACCTCCGGTTCGTTCAGCCATCCCTCTGGGGGAAATGGGTTACCTCCGGTTCGTTCAGCCATCCCTCTGGGGGAAATGGGTTACCTCCGGTTCGTTCAGCCATCCCTCTGGGGGAAATGAATGGGGAAAGAATAGGGTTTCGGGATAAACACCAAAAGTTAAAACAGGCTTAGGAGGTCTAATACATTTTGTTCTATGAGATAATATCAGTCAGTTAGCATGACCTTTATGAATTGTGAAGCCTTTATGTGATGTACGGGTTGGTTCTGGCTACATTTACAACATTTACAAACCGTGACGTGAGCTGACGATGATGATCACATAGAACAAAACGTGTGCGCGCGTGTGTGCGTGTGTGTGACAGAATGTGCCAATAATTCAGGTTGCAAAGGGATGGTATATTGCTGGAAACCTTTTAAATGTACCAGTACTTTACCCAGAATGTTTGTAAATTTCCAGGCTTGAATATAATTTATCACAAAACAAGTGCTATTTTTTGGGTACTTCAGATTATCACAGTTGTCTGTAATAATTTCTGGCCCACTGTGTGGCCTTATCACATGTAAAATATATGAAATAATGACATTTTTTCAAATAGAACGACAAAGCTTTAGAACATGAACCTAAATATAAACCTCCACCTTAGTGAATACCATTGGTGTTTATTATCAGTATTTCCGCACGGGGTCAATATGTATTTGTTGTCAGTGTTGTGGTGTCAGACTGGTTGCAGTTGTGAAACAAGTCAATAGTTGGAAGAGTTGCAGAGTTAATAGAAAATGATACCATTGTTGATTTAGATGCTTTTGTCATAATTAGGTTATTTTCTCTTGAATCATACGGTTTGGTCTATCTCCTTGACACTCATGGACAATATGGACACAGATATAACTATATACACAAATATATTTTTTAAGTTCTTCAAGTATAAATCACCAAAGTTACGATAGATTGCCATAGATTTCCTGTATATTACCGACATTTCTGAAGATTCTGTTAACTTGGTAAATTACTGGTAGCTTTGCAACCTGGGCCTATAATGGATTGGATCTGATGTTGCATAGTGGCTAAATGACATGTCCTGTCGGTAATCATCAGGCCATATACTGCGTCTCGCACTAAACCGCAATCCCCTAGTCTATGTTATTAATTACATCTCAATAACAATGTCTTAACACAATCCATTAGAAGCGCTAACCCTGCAATTAAGGGATGTTAGAGCACACGTGCCTACGTAAGCCCAGTATACATACGCCCAGTAACCATGCATTGTGCTGATGAATATGTCGGTCCAGATTAAATCCTTATCAGAGGCTGACGTGAGTCCCAGTAGAGGGGTATGCAGGTCACATCCTGAATAACAGTCTGCAGTTTAACCCTCCCGACATGGAGCACACACCACTATTACTGAGCTGTTCCTCATCTGTCATGTTGCTGTTGCTGCATGTCGTCTTCCATGCAACGGGAAAGCAAAAGAAGTCACTCTGAGACATGTTGCCGTTTCACAGGCTGAATATAAATCTGTCGTAATTCACAGCTAATTTCGTACGCATGCATGACACGCACACAAAGGCACAGACACACACACACACACACACCTCACACACACCTCTCATCACACGCTCCTGGCACTCGTATAGTCGCTCACAATGTATCCCTGGCGTTACACATCCATCCATATATCATCTACATACCCAGCTAGCACCATAATCATTACACATCCATCCTTATAACATCTACATACCCAGATAGCACCATAATCATTACACATCCATCTATATATCATCTACATACCCAGATAGCACCATAATCATTACACATCCATCCTTATAACATCTACATACCCAGATAGCACCATAATCATTACACATCCATCTATATATCATCTACATACCCAGATAGCACCATAATCATTACACATCCATCTATATATCATCTACATACCCAGATAGCACCATAATCATTACACATCCATCTATATATCATCTACATACCCAGATAGCACCATAATCATTACACATCCATCTATATATCATCTACATACCCAGATAGCACCATAATCATTACACATCCATCTATATATCATCTACATACCCAGATAGCACCATAATCATTACACATCCATCTATATATCATCTACATACCCAGCTAGCACCATAATCATTACACATCCATCCTTATAACATCTACATACCCAGATAGCACCATAATCATTACACATCCATCTATATATCATCTACATACCCAGATAGCACCATAATCATTACACATCCATCTATATATCATCTACATACCCAGATAGCACCATAATCATTACACATCCATCTATATATCATCTACATACCCAGATAGCACCATGATCATTACACATTCATCTATATATCATCTACATACCTAGCTAGCACCATAATCATTACACATCCATCTATATATCATCTACATACCCAGCTAGCACCATAATCATTACACATCCATCCTTATATCATCTACATACCCAGCTAGCACCATAATCATTACACATCCATCTATATATCATCTACATACCCAGCTAGCACCATAATCATTACACATCCATCTATATATCATCTACATACCCAGCTAGCACCATAATCATTACACATCCATCTATATATCATCTACATACCCAGCTAGCACCATAATCATTACACATCCATCTATATATCATCTACATACCCAGCTAGCACCATAATCATTACACATCCATCCTTATAACATCTACATACCCAGATAGCACCATAATCATTACACATCCATCTATATATCATCTACATACCCAGATAGCACCATAATCATTACACATCCATCCTTATAACATCTACATACCCAGATAGCACCATAATCATTACACATCCATCCTTATATCATCTACATACCCAGATAGCACCATAATCATTACACATCCATCCTTATAACATCTACATACCCAGATAGCACCATGATCATTACACATCCATCCTTATATCATCTACATACCCAGATAGCACCATAATCATTACACATCCATCCTTATAACATCTACATACCCAGATAGCACCATAATCATTACACATCCATCCTTATATCATCTACATACCCAGATAGCACCATAATCATTACACATCCATCCTTATATCATCTACATACCCAGATAGCACCATAATCATAACACATCCATCTATATATCATCTACATACCCAGCTAGCACCATAATCATAACACATTAATCTATATATCATCTACATACCCAGCTAGCACCATAATCATTACACATCCATCCTTATATCATCTACATACCCAGCTAGCACCATAATCATTACACATCCATCCTTATATCATCTACATACCCAGATAGCACCATAATCATAACACATCCATCCTTATATCATCTACATACCCAGATAGCACCATAATCATAACACATTAATCTATATATCATCTACATACCCAGCTAGCACCATGATCATTACACATCCATCCTTATATCATCTACATACCCAGCTAGCACCATGATCATTACACATCCATCTATATATCATCTACATACCCAGCTAGCACCATAATCATTACACATCCATCCATATATCATCTACATACCCAGCTAGCACCATGATCATTACACATCCATCCTTATATCATCTACATACCCAGCTAGCACCATAATCATTACACATCCATCCTTTTCTACATACCCAGATAGCACCATAATCATTACACATCCATCTATATATCATCTACATACCCAGCTAGCACCATAATCATAACACATCCATCTATATATCATCTACATACCCAGCTTGCATCATAATCATTACACATCCATCTATATATCATCTACATACCCAGCTAGCACCATAATCATAACACATCCATCTATATATCATCTACATACCCAGCTTGCATCATAATCATTACACATCCATCTATATATCATCTACATACCCAGCTAGCACCATAATCATTACACATTCATCTATATATCATCTACATACCTAGCTAGCACCATAATCATTACACATCCATCTATATATCATCTACATACCCAGCTAGCACCATAGTCATTACACATTCATCTATATATTATCTACATACCCAGCTAGCACCATAATCATTACACATCCATCTATATATCATCTACATACCCAGCTAGCACCATAATCATTACACATCCATCTATATATCATCTACATACCCAGCTAGCACCATAATCATTACACATCCATCTATATATCATCTACATACCCAGCTAGCACCATAATCATTACACATCCATCTATATATCATCTACATACCCAGCTAGCACCATAATCATTACACATCCATCTATATATCATCTACATACCCAGCTAGCACCATAATCATTACACATCCATCTATATATCATCTACATACCCAGCTAGCACCATAATCAACCCATCAACTTGTTTTCTCTACCTTCACATCCACTTAACCTCTCGTTGCAGGGAATAACTCTACATTACAATTACTGCTGAACCACTACTTTCTTTCCACTCCATTTTGCGACAGATTGGAGACGGCAGCTGTAATTACGTTTGCGGTAAAAGGTAGAGATTGAATTATTCTGCCACGGTGGGTAGAGGAGAAATGATTCAGGAGAAAATGGGAGAGAAGAGAAGGGGGTTGTTGTGAACACCTGCCATGGCATGTTTGTAGTCTGTCTCAGGTCTGGTGGAAGAGGGAGATTGTGTGTGTGTGTGTGTGTGTGTGTGTGGGGGGCGTGTTTGACAGTGTTTCTGCTAAGCTGACTTGGGGAAAAGAAGCGAGGAGAGAACTGGTCAGAAGTTGTTAAAAGTTGATTTAGCGAGGGTGTTGGGCAAGCGAGGTAGCAAGCTGGATTTATATTTATTTTTTCTCGCTCGCGCCGTCTCTTCTTCCGCTTTCACAAAACAAAGAAGTGAGAACATGGAGAAACCGGAGAATGTAGTCAGGAACAATACGGATCAGCCAGAGAAACTGGGGAAAATAATATCTTCTCTATGATAAAACACACATTTCATCCGAAGTAAATAAAAGGTACGGAGGTGGCCTGAGTTTGCGAAGGATCTTCAAAGACACACACACACACACACATACACACAATTGCTGTGTTAAAAAAGTCAAAGGAGTGTAGAGAAACAAAGGGAACTTTATTAGGAATTAGTGTCTGGTGGTGTTTCACCTTCACTCTGAAGTAATTGGCTTTAACAACATGTGTTACTTGTCTGCTTATATACGTGTCAAGGCTTAAGGCGCCTGCATGCTAGGCCTATATCCCCTTAAAAAACCTTTGCTTGAGACGCTGTAGCAACAACACACCCAGTAACACTTCATCAAAATAGTCCGAACTAATCTAAGATGTATCAAGAAATCTGTAATAAATGTTGATTTTTTAAAATTTTTGCAGAGGAGGTCGAAGTCACGTAATTTTACATCTAACTAAGACGTTTGGTGCATTATTTCTCAAGAGGCAAAATGTGCATG
This sequence comes from Oncorhynchus keta, assembly GCF_023373465.1. Taxonomy (NCBI): domain Eukaryota; kingdom Metazoa; phylum Chordata; class Actinopteri; order Salmoniformes; family Salmonidae; genus Oncorhynchus; species Oncorhynchus keta. The sequence goes on along the minus strand of NC_068449.1, from coordinate 49,250,229 downwards.
AAAACTAGTCGTCTCTCATTGAATGGAGTCATTGAACACTGGTCACTTTAGTAATGTTTGCAAACTGTTTCACCCTCTTCACATGTATATACTGTCTAGGCTCATCTAGTCAAGGCTCATCCTAAATAACTTTTTTTATTGCTAGGTTTTCGACTGTTGGCGCTAGGATCACCAATGCAATTGTATTCCTCCTATTACCATTATGTACATTGTCGGATCCATTTACCTTTAATCTCTCACAATGAGAACATTTCCCAAAGAGAATGAGGCATGGACAGTCAGTCTCCTTCTAAATACCAGTGGATCTCACCCTTCTAGCCATTTCTAAAGAAGTGAATGATGGTTGTGATGTTCAGTTTGGTCAACGACAGCACCCTATGTACTGCAATTAGCATATCAATAGGCCCGTCCTTCTCTATCTCCCTTTTTCTTTCGCTCCGTCTCGATTTGTCTCTCTTCATTCGTCCCCTCTCTTTTTCTTTCTCTCTCTGTTTCTCTCACTCTCTTTCTTTCTCCCTCTCCCTCACCCCATTCATCCTCACACATTCCCCTCATTCCTTTGTCTGTCTCTCTCTTGCTAGTCTGTTCCCTCCATCCCCTGGTTGGTCTTTTACGGTGGGTCCGATCAGGAGCCATTCAATGTCTCCCTGCTCTTTTATACCTCTTTGTTATTTTAGTGATACGAGAGGAGAAACCCTGTACATTATTAATGAGCTTCCACCCCCTCTGACTCACAGCATGTTGCTGGGATGAGTTGCTCTCTCTCTGTGTGTGTGTGTGTGTGTGTGTGTGTGTGTGTGTGTGTGTGTGTGTGTGTGTGTGTGTGTGTGTGTGTGTGTGTGTGTGTGTGTGTGTGTGTGTGTGTGTGTGTGTGTGTGTGCGCGCGTGCGCGCATGTTCACGCGCGTGTGTGCAACCAGCAAATGTTTATAAGGCAGCATGCAAATGTACCCCAGCTATTACCAGCTGTTATCAGAGTATGTCCAGCTATATATTATCCCACTGCTGTTCAGTTAATTGAAATGCAACGAGTCTTTCAGTTCTGGGATGGATGGTGGAGTGTATACAGTCCAATGGCAAACCATTAATATCAGTTGTTTTGTAGGCAGTAGTGTGAGAGGATATATGGGTTAGGCTGGAGGCAGGTCCTAAAGGAGAGAACACCTTCCAATCTTCTAACTGTACACAAACGCATCAAGGCTGCAAGCCTCCACGACTCACATTCTGCAAATGAAATCTACAGTTACTCAAGGCCAGTAGATAAAAGCTGCACTTATTCTATACAGCCACTACCACAGCGTTGTACATAGCCTTTGAAATCCATAGCAGCATTGGGACAGGATTCCCGCCTCCTGACAGTAGAAGTGAATACAATAACTCCCTGAAAGAAACGATCACTTGTAACAATGGATCCCTCCAGCGTTCTCAGAACTACCATTCATATCATTAACCTCTGTAGTATTTCTTAGTTTGACTTTTGGAGTTCTCAGAGGATTAGAAGGTCTGGTGTTGTATTCATATTTCTGCTGTGTCGTTATTGTAGGGGCCTGAGTAGAGGGTGAGTGGAATGATCCATAAGTGGTTATTGAATGAATTCAATTGTAAAAAAAAAAATAATAATTAAAGAATAAGAAGAGCAGGTGAAACAGACTGTCTGTTGCTCTGCCCTCCACGTGAAACAGACTGTCTGTTGCTCTGCCCTCCACGTGAAACAGACTGTCTGTTGCTCTGCCCTCCACGTGAAACAGACTGTCTGTTGCTCTGCCCTCCACGTGAAACAGACTGTCTGTTGCTCTGCCCTCCACATGAGAGAAACAGACTGTCTGTCGCTCTGCCCTCCACGTGAGAGAAACAGACTGTCTGTCGCTCTGCCCTCCACGTGAGAGAAACAGACTGTCTGTTGCTCTGCCCTCCACGTGAGAGAAACAGACTGTCTGTTGCTCTGCCCTCCACGTGAGAGAAACAGACTGTCTGTTGCTCTGCCCTCCACGTGAGAGAAACAGACTGTCTGTTGCTCTGCCCTCCACGTGAGAGAAACAGACTGTCTGTCGCTCTGCCCTCCACGTGAGAGAAACAGACTGTCTGTTGCTCTGCCCTCCACGTGAGAGAAACAGACTGTCTGTTGCTCTGCCCTCCACGTGAGAGAAACAGACTGTCTGTTGCTCTGCCCTCCACGTGAGAGAAACAGACTGTCTGTTGCTCTGCCCTCCACGTGAGAGAAACAGACTGTCTGTTGCTCTGCCCTCCACGTGAGAGAAACAGACTGTCTGTTGCTCTGCCCTCCACGTGAGAGAAACAGACTGTCTGTTGCTCTGCCCTCCACGTGAAACAGACTGTCTGTTGCTCTGCCCTCCACGTGAAACAGACTGTCTGTTGCTCTGCCCTCCACGTGAGAGAAACAGACTGTCTGTTGCTCTGCCCTCTGAAACAGACTGTCTGTTGCTCTGCCCTCCACGTGAAACAGACTGTCTGTTGCTCTGCCCTCCACGTGTGAGAAACAGACTGTCTGTTGCTCTGCCCTCCACGTGAAACAGACTGTCTGTTGCTCTGCCCTCCACGTGAAACAGACTGTCTGTTGCTCTGCCCTCCACGTGAAACAGACTGTCTGTCGCTCTGCCCTCCACGTGAAACAGACTGTCTGTTGCTCTGCCCTCCACGTGAAACAGACTGTCTGTTGCTCTGCCCTCCACGTGAAACAGACTGTCTGTTGCTCTGCCCTCCACGTGAAACAGACTGTCTGTTGCTCTGCCCTCCACGTGAAACAGACTGTCTGTTGCTCTGCCCTCCACGTGAAACAGACTGTCTGTCGCTCTGCCCTCCACGTGAGAGAAACAGACTGTCTGTTGCTCTGCCCTCCACGTGAGAGAAACAGACTGTCTGTTGCTCTGCCCTCCACGTGAAACAGACTGTCTGTTGCTCTGCCCTCCACGTGAAACAGACTGTCTGTTGCTCTGCCCTCCACGTGAGAGAAACAGACTGTCTGTTGCTCTGCCCTCCACGTGAGAGAAACAGACTGTCTGTTGCTCTGCCCTCCACGTGAGAGAAACAGACTGTCTGTTGCTCTGCCCTCCACGTGAAACAGACTGTCTGTTGCTCTGCCCTCCACGTGAAACAGACTGTCTGTTGCTCTGCCCTCCACGTGAAACAGACTGTCTGTTGCTCTGCCCTCCACGTGAAACAGACTGTCTGCTTGCTGAGAGAAACAGACTGTCTGTTGCTCTGCCCTCCACGTGAAAACAGACTGTCTGTTGCTCTGCCCTCCACGTGAAAAACAGACTGTCTGTTGCTCTGCCCTCCACGTGAGAGAAACAGACTGTCTGTTGCTCTGCCCTCCACGTGAGAGAAACAGACTGTCTGTTGCTCTGCCCTCCACGTGAAACAGACTGTCTGTTGCTCTGCCCTCCACGTGAAACAGACTGTCTGTTGCTCTGCCCTCCACGTGAGAGAAACAGACTGTCTGTTGCTCTGCCCTCCACGTGAAACAGACTGTCTGTTGCTCTGCCCTCCACGTGAAACAGACTGTCTGTTGCTCTGCCCTCCACGTGAGAGAAACAGACTGTCTGTTGCTCTGCCCTCCACGTGAAACAGACTGTCTGTTGCTCTGCCCTCCACGTGAAAAACAGACTGTCTGTTGCTCTGCCCTCCACGTGAGAGAAACAGACTGTCTGTTGCTCTGCCCTCCACGTGAAACAGACTGTCTGTTGCTCTGCCCTCCACGTGAAACAGACTGTCTGTTGCTCTGCCCTCCACGTGAAACAGACTGTCTGTTGCTCTGCCCTCCACGTGAAACAGACTGTCTGTTGCTCTGCCCTCCACGTGAAACAGACTGTCTGTTGCTCTGCCCTCCACGTGAAACAGACTGTCTGTTGCTCTGCCCTCCACGTGAAACAGACTGTCTGTTGCTCTGCCCTCCACGTGAAACAGACTGTCTGTTGCTCTGCCCTCCACGTGAAACAGACTGTCTGTTGCTCTGCCCTCCACGTGAAACAGACTGTCTGTTGCTCTGCCCTCCACGTGAAACAGACTGTCTGTTGCTCTGCCCTCCACGTGAAACAGACTGTCTGTTGCTCTGCCCTCCACGTGAAACAGACTGTCTGTCGCTCTGCCCTCCACGTGAGAGAAACAGACTGTCTGTTGCTCTGCCCTCCACGTGAAACAGACTGTCTGTTGCTCTGCCCTCCACGAAACAGACTGTCTGTTGCTCTGCCCTCCACGTGAGAGAAACAGACTGTCTGTTGCTCTGCCCTCCACGTGAGAGAAACAGACTGTCTGTTGCTCTGCCCTCCACGTGAAACAGACTGTCTGTTGCTCTGCCCTCCACGTGAGAAAACAGACTGTCTGTTGCTCTGCCCTCCACGTGAAACAGACTGTCTGTTGCTCTGCCCTCCACGTGAAACAGACTGTCTGTTGCTCTGCCCTCCACGTGAAACAGACTGTCTGTTGCTCTGCCCTCCACGTGAAACAGACTGTCTGTTGCTCTGCCCTCCACGTGAAACAGACTGTCTGTTGCTCTGCCCTCCACGTGAAACAGACTGTCTGTCGCTCTGCCCTCCACGTGAGAGAAACAGACTGTCTGTTGCTCTGCCCTCCACGTGAAACAGACTGTCTGTCGCTCTGCCCTCCACGTGAAACAGACTGTCTGTTGCTCTGCCCTCCACGTGAGAGAAACAGACTGTCTGTTGCTCTGCCCTCCACGTGAAAAACAGACTGTCTGTTGCTCTGCCCTCCACGTGAAACAGACTGTCTGTTGCTCTGCCCTCCACGTGAAGAAACAGACTGTCTGTTGCTCTGCCCTCCACGTGAAACAGACTGTCTGTTGCTCTGCCCTCCACGTGAAACAGACTGTCTGTCGCTCTGCCCTCCACGTGAGAGAAACAGACTGTCTGTCGCTCTGCCCTCCACGTGAAACAGACTGTCTGTTGCTCTGCCCTCCACGTGAAACAGACTGTCTGTCGCTCTGCCCTCCACGTGAGAGAAACAGACTGTCTGTCGCTCTGCCCTCCACGTGAAACAGACTGTCTGTCGCTCTGCCCTCCACGTGAGAGAAACAGACTGTCTGTTGCTCTGCCCTCCACGTGAAACAGACTGTCTGTCGCTCTGCCCTCCACGTGAAACAGACTGTCTGTCGCTCTGCCCTCCACGTGAGAGAAACAGACTGTCTGTTGCTCTGCCCTCCACGTGAAACAGACTGTCTGTCGCTCTGCCCTCCACGTGAAACAGACTGTCTGTTGCTCTGCCCTCCACGTGAAACAGACTGTCTGTTGCTCTGCCCTCCACGTGAAACAGACTGTCTGTTGCTCTGCCCTCCACGTGAAAAACAGACTGTCTGTTGCTCTGCCCTCCACGTGAAACAGACTGTCTGTTGCTCTGCCCTCCACGTGAAACAGACTGTCTGTTGCTCTGCCCTCCACGTGAAAAACAGACTGTCTGTTGCTCTGCCCTCCACGTGAAACAGACTGTCTGTCGCTCTGCCCTCCACGTGAAACAGACTGTCTGTTGCTCTGCCCTCCACGTGAAACAGACTGTCTGTCGCTCTGCCCTCCACGTGAAACAGACTGTCTGTTGCTCTGCCCTCCACGTGAAACAGACTGTCTGTTGCTCTGCCCTCCACGTGAAACAGACTGTCTGTCGCTCTGCCCTCCACGTGAAACAGACTGTCTGTTGCTCTGCCCTCCACGTGAAACAGACTGTCTGTCGCTCTGCCCTCCACGTGAAACAGACTGTCTGTCGCTCTGCCCTCCACGTGAGAGAAACAGACTGTCTGTCGCTCTGCCCTCCACGTGAGAGAAACAGACTGTCTGTCGCTCTGCCCTCCACGTGAGAGAAACAGACTGTCTGTCGCTCTGCCCTCCACGTGAGAGAAACAGACTGTCTGTCGCTCTGCCCTCCACGTGAGAGAAACAGACTGTCTGTCGCTCTGCCCTCCACATGAGAGAAACAGACTGTCTGTCGCTCTGCCCTCCACGTGAGAGAAACAGACTGTCTGTCGCTCTGCCCTCCACGTGAGAGAAACAGACTGTCTGTCGCTCTGCCCTCCACGTGAGAGAAACAGACTGTCTGTCGCTCTGCCCTCCACGTGAGAGAAACAGACTGTCTGTCGCTCTGCCCTCCACGTGAGAGAAACAGACTGTCTGTCGCTCTGCCCTCCACGTGAGAGAAACAGACTGTCTGTCGCTCTGCCCTCCACGTGAGAGAAACAGACTGTCTGTCGCTCTGCCCTCCACGTGAGAGAAACAGACTGTCTGTCGCTCTGCCCTCCACGTGAGAGAAACAGACTGTCTGTCGCTCTGCCCTCCACGTGAGAGAAACAGACTGTCTGTCGCTCTGCCCTCCACGTGAGAGAAACAGACTGTCTGTCGCTCTGCCCTCCACGTGAGAGAAACAGACTGTCTGTCGCTCTGCCCTCCACGTGAGAGAAACAGACTGTCTGTCGCTCTGCCCTCCACGTGAGAGAAACAGACTGTCTGTCGCTCTGCCCTCCACGTGAGAGAAACAGACTGTCTGTCGCTCTGCCCTCCACGTGAGAGAAACAGACTGTCTGTCGCTCTGCCCTCCACGTGAGAGAAACAGACTGTCTGTCGCTCTGCCCTCCACGTGAGAGAAACAGACTGTCTGTCGCTCTGCCCTCCACGTGAGAGAAACAGACTGTCTGTCGCTCTGCCCTCCACGTGAGAGAAACAGACTGTCTGTCGCTCTGCCCTCCACGTGAGAGAAACAGACTGTCTGTCGCTCTGCCCTCCACGTGAGAGAAACAGACTGTCTGTCGCTCTGCCCTCCACGTGAGAGAAACAGACTGTCTGTCGCTCTGCCCTCCACATGAGAGAAACAGACTGTCTGTCGCTCTGCCCTCCACGTGAGAGAAACAGACTGTCTGTCGCTCTGCCCTCCACGTGAGAGAAACAGAGATTGTCTGTCGCTCTGCCCTCCACGTGAGAGAAACAGACTGTCTGTCGCTCTGCCCTCCACGTGAGAGAAACAGACTGTCTGTCGCTCTGCCCTCCACGTGAGAGAAACAGACTGTCTGTCGCTCTGCCCTCCACATGAGAGAAACAGACTGTCTGTCGCTCTGCCCTCCACGTGAGAGAAACAGACTGTCTGTCGCTCTGCCCTCCACGTGAGAGAAACAGAGCAACATTAGTGGAACGCTGATAAGGAACCGAACAGCAACAGCTTCTCGGAAATGAAATATCGCACGAACACTCTTAAATGTATTATTTGTGTTGCCCTCCATCGCAATGTATTGATTTTGATGCATCAGAGGAAGGAGGGAGAGACTAGAGAGGAAGTGAGAGAGACCAGAGAGAGAAGAGAACAAGTGAAATATGGATTGATTTGATGCCTTCGTGGAGAGTTATTTTATTCTTACAGTCCCTGTGGCTCTATCCCTTCGCGGTATATGGACCTAAACCGGACCTCATTTAACCTATGGATCATGTCCAGAAAACTAGAACTCCTCTGGCCTCATGACACATGGAAAGCTTTTCCATATGCAAAGCATTGGTGCTTTCACCAAACCACGCAGTGCTGCTGATTATTTCACAGTTGAATCCGTTTCTCTGAGGTGTCTCTGTCTTGCTTGATAGCTCGCCCCCAGGGCGAAATACAGCCAAAGTAATATTGACTTGTTGCTTTAATTCGCCTATTGGCTGTCACACAGTATTGACCAGTATATCTTTGGTAAATAGCCCTAAATGGCTTGATTAAAAACAGTTAGTGTGATGAATTGCTGTGGCTGGAGTGAAGTCATTTGTATTGGACTTCATTTGTTGCCAGACCAAGAAAAACACCAAGTTACTTATATTGTAGTTAACATCAGATGTTAAAAATATAAAGTGCATTTAAAACGTTCTTATTGTCAAGGCATCAAAGGTGTAAGATTCTCAAAATGTTCTTATTGTTTAGAGGTTAAAGTTGGAACTCTTTGAACTTTTCGTTGTATGGTGTCCAAGAATTAACCATAGAGTCGGAGGGGGGACATATAAAAGATTCTTTGTATGTTTTTTGCTGGCAAAATCCCAATGTGTGACTGTTCCCACACATCCAATGTGTGACTGTTCCCACACATCCAATGTGTGACTGTTCCCACACATCCAATGTGTGACTGTTCCCACACATCCAATGTGTGACTGTTCCCACACATCCAATGTGTGACTGTTCCCACACATCCAATGTGTGACTGTTCCCACACATCCAATGTGTGACTGTTCCCACACATCCAATGTGTGACTGTTTCCACACATCCAATGTGTGACTGTTCCCACACATCCAATGTGTGACTGTTCCCACACATCCAATGTGTGACTGTTCCCACACATCCAATGTGTGACTGTTCCCACACATCCAATGTGTGACTGTTCCCACACATCCAATGTGTGACTGTTCCCACACATCCAATGTGTGACTGTTCCCACACATCCAATGTGTGACTGTTCCCACACATCCAATGTGTGACTGTTCCCACACATCCAATGTGTGACTGTTTCCACACATCCAATGTGTGACTGTTCCCACACATCCAATGTGTGACTGTTCCCACACATCCAATGTGTGACTGTTCCCACACATCCAATGTGTGTCTGTTCCCACACATCCAATGTGTGACTGTTCCCACACATCCAATGTGTGACTGTTCCCACACATCCAATGTGTGACTGTTCCCACACATCCAATGTGTGACTGTTCCCACACATCCAATGTGTGACTGTTCCCACACATCCAATGTGTGACTGTTTCCACACATCCAATGTGTGACTGTTCCCACACATCCAATGTGTGACTGTTCCCACACATCCAATGTGTGACTGTTCCCACACATCCAATGTGTGTCTGTTCCCACACATCCAATGTGTGACTGTTCCCACACATCCAATGTGTGACTGTTCCCACACATCCAATGTGTGACTGTTCCCACACATCCAATGTGTGACTGTTCCCACACATCCAATGTGTGACTGTTCCCACACATCCAATGTGTGACTGTTCCCACACATCCAATGTGTGACTGTTCCCACATCCAATGTGTGACTGTTCCCACACATCCAATGTGTGACTGTTCCCACACATCCAATGTGTGACTGTTCCCACACATCCAATGTGTGACTGTTTCCACACATCCAATGTGTGACTGTTTCCACACATCCAATGTGTGACTGTTCCCACAAATGTATTGTGACTGTTCCCACACATCCAATGTGTGACTGTTCCCACACATCCAATGTGTGACTGTTCCCACACATCCAATGTGTGACTGTTCCCACACATCCAATGTGTGACTGTTCCCACACATCCAATGTGTGACTGTTCCCACACATCCAATGTGTGACTGTTCCCACACATCCAATGTGTGACTGTTCCCACACATCCAATGTGTGACTGTTCCCACACATCCAATGTGTGACTGTTCCCACACATCCAATGTGTGACTGTTTCCACACATCCAATGTGTGACTGTTTCCACACATCCAATGTGTGACTGTTCCCACAAATCCAATGTGTGACTGTTCCCACACATCCAATGTGTGACTGTTTCCACACATCCAATGTGTGACTGTTCCCACACATCCAATGTGTGACTGTTCCCACACATCCAATGTGTGACTGTTCCCACACATCCAATGTGTGACTGTTTCCACACATCCAATGTGTGACTGTTCCCACACATCCAATGTGTGACTGTTCCCACACATGTATTGTGACTGTTCCCACACATCCAATGTGTGACTGTTCCCACACATCCAATGTGTGACTGTTCCCACACATCCAATGTGTGACTGTTCCCACACATGTATTGTGACTGTTCCCACACATCCAATGTGTGACTGTTCCCACACATCCAATGTGTGACTGTTCCCACACATCCAATGAGTGACTGTTCCCACACATGCATTGTGTGTGTATTGGATTTCTGTCCTTCTAGTTTGATGGGTTTTCCTTGTACCTCTTGAGTGGAGTCGACATTTGATTTTCTTCGGCTTCAGTAGCTGTGACTGTCAAGATAGGATCCTGTCGGACATGAATCCCCGGGTCCCATTACTTCACGACACCCTCCTCTGTCTTCCCTATCAGTGTGGCGTAATGAGAGAACAAACACACAACTAAATGAAGTTCCAGCCTGTCAAGTCAGAACTCACCCAGCCTCCTCTCTCAGCTGTAAAACAAAACAAGGGACAGGCCTGCCAAAAGAAAGAAAGAATCCCAGACTGTAGCTTCCCCCTGTCAAGTCAAAACTCACCCATCAAAGTCCTTCTGATTTTACGGCACCACAAGGCAAATGAATCATTAATGCCAGGCACTCACATATGCTGCTAAAAGGGTAATTACACCATCTGCTTTGGTTAAAAATAATCAATTGGCTCCACAAGTGACACACTCGGGCGAGACGGCATGACACCACCCAATATGCTAGGTTGTCCTTAGCCTTTAGCGTCAAACAAGTGTGTGTGTGTGTGTGTGTGATTTGTCTGCTGCTGTCGGCGGCTGCTCACGCTCATTTGGGTCATGTGGATGTTCCTTTTCATTAAGGCTATTCCTTCCTGTGCGCCATTTATAATGACTCCTCTGTTGTGTTGCGAATATTAGGGTGAATACAACCAACTGAAGAACAGTTCCCAGCGTAAACTTGTCAGGCCTTTCATATTCAGTGGAAACTATCCACACAGCATTCATATTGCATCTGCTCGATGTAATTGACACTGTCATTAGTGTGGGCAGCAACATGCAGTACAGTAGTGAATACACAGGAGGCTGGTGGCACCTTAATTGGGGAGGATGGGCTCGTGGTAACGGCTGGAGCGGAATGCGTGGAATGGCATCAAACACATGGTTTGACGCCAATCCATTTGTTCAGTTCCAGCCATTCTCATGAGCTGTCCTCCCCTCAGCAGCCTCCACTGAGTGAACATTTACTCTGGAATAAATGCGAAAGACAAAAGTTATAAATATGGCCGTGCCACTAAGTAACTGCAAGAAAAAGGCCTCTGGCAATAACATCATATTAAAAACCATAAAAAGCACATAATGATGCACAATAAAAGTACTGCTCATGCATTATTAGGCCACTTTCCACTTTCTCTCCCAACCCTCTCCTCAGCCAGGAGCGTGTGCGTGTGCGTGTGCGTGTGCGTGTGCGTGTGTGTGTGTGTGTGTGTGTGTGCATGTATATCTGCATGTATCATGTGTATTCATGCTTGTGTGTGTGGAAGGGGGGTACTGAAGCTTTCCTCTGACATCGAAAGACGTGGGCACATGAATAGCAGGAGGAATGAGAGGGGTCTGGATCATTCATCCTCCACACATTTATTTCCCCTCTAATCCTCTCAGGGTCTGTGTGCCGTTGACAAGTCTCTACCCTCCTGCCCTCTGTTTCCACAAGCTTTGTCTCCCTGTTCACTGGCTGGGCTGACAGCTGGGTCTGGGTTCTGGGCACCACCTGCACTGAGACTGAGGCTGAGCAGGCCTAGCTCATCACACTCAAAGCTAATAGCCACACTGGGCCTTCTGAGCCTCTCTGTACTGACAACACTATAATTTCTGGGTTAAAGAGTATGCTACAAGCCTGTAGGGTACATTGCAGAAGCCAATGGTAATAAGCATTGCTAAACTACTGAGTTGCATCACACAATGAGATGGACTTAATACAATATTAATACACAGTGTTTCGCTTTCATTAAAGTGCTAAACAAAAATACTGAACACAAATTTAAACGCAACATGTAAAGTGCATAAAAAGCGCATTTCTCTCAAATATTGTGCCCAAGTTTCCCTGTTTGTGAGCATTTCTCCTTTGCCACGATAATCCATCCACCTGACAGCATTGTCATTACATAGGTGCACCTTGTGCTGGGGACCACAAAAGGCCACTAAAATGTGCAGTTTTGTCAAAGAACACAGTGCCACAGATGTCTGAAGTTTTGAGGGAGCTTGCAATTGGCATGCTGACTACAGGAATGTCCACCAGAGCTGATGGAGATCATTTAACGTATATTTTCTACCATAAGCTATTTCCAACGTATTTTTAGAGACTTTGGCAGTATGTCCATCCGGCATCACAACCGCAGACCATTTGTAATCACACCAGCCCAGGACCTCCCCATCTGGCTTCTTCACCTGCGGGATCGTCGGAGACCAGCCACCCAGACAGCTGATGAAACTATTGGTTTGCACAACCAAATCATTTCTGCACAAACTGTCAGAAACCGTCTCAGGGAAGCTCACCTGCGTTCTCATCGTCCTCACCAGGGTCTTGACCTGACTGAAGTTTGGCGTTGTAACTGACTTCAGTGGGCAAATGTTCACCTTCGATGGCCACTGGCATGTTGCAGAAGTGTGCTCTTCACGGATTAGTCCCAGTTTCAACTGTACCAGGCAGATGACAGACCGTGTGTATGGCGTTGTGTGGGCGAGCAGTTTGCTGGTGTCAACATTGTGAACAGATTGCCCTATGGTGGTGGTGGCGTTATGGTATGGGCAGGCATAAGCTACGGAATTATTGATGGCAATTTGAATGCACAGAGATACCGTTGTCGTGCCATTCATCCGCCGCCATAATCTTATGTTTCAGCATGATAATGCACCACACAATTCCTGGAAGCTGAAAGTGTCCCAGTTCTTCCAAGGCCTGCCTACTCACCAGACATGTCATCCATTGATCATGTTTGGGATGCTCTGGATCGACGTGTGCGACGTGGTGTTCAACTTCCCGCCAATATCCAGCAACTTCGCACAGCCATTGAAGAGGAGTGGGACAACATTCCACAGGCCACAATCAACAGCCTGATCAACTCTATGTGAAGGAGATGTGTCACACTGCATGAGGCAAATGGTGGTCACACCAGGTACTGACTGGTTTTCTGTTCCACGACCAAACTTTTTTTTTTAAATGTATCTGTGACCAACGGATGCATATCTGTTTTCCCAGTCATTTGAAATGGATACATTAGGGCCTAATGAATGTACTATAATGAACTGATTTCTTTATATGAACTTTTTCAATTGTTGCATGTTGCATTTATTTTTGTTCAGTGTATGTATGTACCTTCCTTTCCCTTCTACTTATCTGATCCCTTCAGAGGGAATATTATTCATATTATTCATGGTAAACAATGGCTTATGTATGTATGGTGCCTGACACTTCACAGCCAGCTGGTCTTAGACTGCTTCAACCATGTGAGCCACAGTGGCTTAGACATGCCATACACACACACACGCACACGCACGCACGCACACACACACACACACACACACACACACACACACACACACACACACACACACACACACACACACACACACAACCTGCTTGGTCTAGATTGATAGGACCTCTGTGGTAGCTATAGCGGCGTATTGCTCGTCCGTCTCCTTTCTTATCAATAAAGGTCCATTGAAAACCCGCGGGGTCTTTTTCCTGCATTTACATGAACGCAGTCCAGATGTTTGTGCCGGGACTCTGCAATGAGTTGCCAGCCGCGGTAGACGGTGAAAACATGCATGGAGAGAGAGGATCTACAAGACATTGGTGATGAATAGTTAATGTCTGTTTTTATGGAGATGGCTGGCTCTATGTACACCATTTGGCATTCCTATATCGCCGTGGTAATAGGCAACCTGATGCTGTGTGACTGTATTTATGTAATTATGGGATGCCATTAAACAGTCTCACACCATGCTAATGGGCTATGATATCACCATGAGGTGAAGATTAGAGCCATGAAAGGAAGGATGTGTGAAGTGCCTTGACGCAGGGGTATTGTTACTGGCAGCTGTTTTTATCATATATTGTACAATGCCTTCTATTTAAGATCTGATCTATGACTTTTCTACGTAGAACATTATATATTTTCAGCAGTTAAGGGAACGTGAAAAGATGGGTGAAACGTTCTATGCCAGTTTTAGCCATTTTAAAAGTGGTATTATAAGAGTCTGGTCTATGAGACGTAAAAGTCAAGTGGTATGTTTCATTAATAATTATATTAAGTTCACAGCAGGCAATAGTTAAAGGCAGGGAATTGAGGAGAGCAGAGATCATTCCATTTGGGTTTTCCCCTGAATCGGACAGTCCTATTCCTCAGCTATAGCCCCTCGAACCCAGACGTCCTCCCTGAACAAACATCTGTTCATCTTCTCATCTGAGAAGGAGAGAGAGAGAGACAGAGATGGAGACCGAGACGGCACATGGTGGGCAGAACACTGCTTTTCTGACCTGAGAGACACTCCACTGTGAGACAGATGGACAGAACGAGGCAGAGATTGATAGAGGTAGAGGGAGAGATAAAGAAAGAGGGAGAAAGGCACAGAACCCACTAAATCAGACAAGACCTTGTTATCAACCTCAAAACCATAGGGAGGGTCCGGGTGGGCGTCTGTCCATGGTGGCGGCTCCGGCTCGGGACGTGGACCCCACTCCATAAATGTCTTAGTTCCTCCCCTTCGCGTCCTGGGATAGTCCACCCTCGCCGCAGACCATGGCCTAGTAGTCCTCACCCAGAACCCCACTGGACTGAGGGGCAGCTCGTGACTGAGGGGCAGCTCGGGACTGAGGGGCAGCTCGGGACTGAGGGGAAGCTCGGGACTGAGGGGAAGCTCGGGACTGAGGGAAAGCTCGGGACTGAGGGGAAGCTCGGGACTGAGGGGCAGCTCGGGACTGAGGGGCAGCTCGGGACTGAGGGGCAGCTCGGGACTGAGGGGCAGCTCGGGACTGAGGGGAAGCCCAGCACTGAGGGGAAGCCCAGCACTGAGGGAAAGCCCAGCACTGAGGGAAAGCCCAGCACTGAGAGAAAGCTCAGCACTGAGAGGAAGCTCAGCACTGAGAGGAAGCTCAGGCAGGTAGTTGGCTCCGGCAGATCCTGGCTGGCTGGCGGATCTGGAAGAGTCTGGTTGACTGGCAGATCTGGAAGAGTCTGGTTGACTGGCAGATCTGGAAGAGTCTGGTTGACTGGCAGATCTGGAAGAATCTGGTTGACTGGCAGATCTGGAAGATCATGGCTGACTGGCGGATCTAGCTGCTCTGGCTGCTCCATGCAGACTGGCAGCTCTGGCTGCTCCATGCAGACTGGCAGCTCTGGCTGCTCCATGCAGACTGGCAGCTCTGGCTGCTCCATGCAGACTGGCAGCTCTGGCTGCTCCATGCAGACTGGCAGCTCTGGCTGCTCCATGCAGACTGGCAGCTCTGGCTGCTCCATGCAGACTGGCAGCTCTGGCTGCTCCATGCAGACTGGCAGCTCTGACTGCTCCATGCAGGCTGGCAGCTCTGGCTGCTCCATGCAGACTGGCAGCTCTGACTGCTGCATGCAGGCTGGCAGCTCTGGCTGCGCTAAACAGGCAGGAGACTCCAGCAGCGCAGGAGAGGAGGAAAGCTCTGGCTGCGCTAAACAGGCGGGAGACTCAGGCAGCGCAGGAGAGGAGGAAAGCGCTGGCTGCGCTGAACAGGCGGGAGACTCCGACAGCGCTAGACAGGTGGGAGACTCCGACAGCACTGGAGAGGAGAAAGGCTCTGGCTGCGCTGAACAGGCGAGGCGCACTGAAGGCCTGGTGCGTGGTGCTGGAACTGGTGGTACTGGACCGAGGACACGCACAGGAAGCCTGGTGCGGGGAGCTGCCACCGGAGGACTGGTGTGTGAAGGTGGCACAGGATGGACTGGACTGTGAAGGTGTACTGGAGAGCCTGAGAGCAGGGCTGGCACAGGACGTGCAAGGCTAGGTAGGTACACAGGAGGCCTAGTGCGTGAGGCTGGCACAATTTTTACCAGCTGAAAAATCCTGCAACAATTTTCACCACAACAAATCCTGGACATGAATGGTTTACCTGTGACTACTTTCACCAGTATCTGTGGATGGTGTTACCGGCGAAGGGCAACGGAGGCTAAACACGTCTCAGAGTGACATTTATCCCAAACGAGCCGGTGATGTTGCTCGTGGTTGATTTAAATAGGCCTGTGGGTTTCAGTCCGAGAGTGGAGAGATTAAATTATCCCTGGCCAGACATTAGGGACCAAACGAGGCCTAACTATAACAATGTGATATATGTTAATTTCTCTACTGCTGGTACACACACACCTGCGCACAGTGCAGCAGGTCGGAGGGATCGCTTCGAGAGCAGAGGGCTCAGGCCGAATGCTAATTTCTATGCTCATACCGGGGAAAAAGGTGTTACGCTGGATTCCCTCAAGTGTGGGCTAGTTTAGCCTGTGTGCTGGACATTCTATAAGGCCTCCAGCTGAATTTTAGTCAGTCGAAACGTAATAACTTGAGTTGGGGGAAGCATTTCTTAGACAGGGAACTGCAGATACCTGCTATTTAAAGGGAGGTTACAGTGCATCCAGAATGTGTTTTTGGGATGGAGCCAGACGGAGAATGAAGTGAGGGTCATGGCCCAAATGAACGCCTGCGAGGATCTCCTTTTGGAGAGCGATAGTTAGATGGGGAGATGGTTAGCCAAAGCAACATCATGCTGCCTCCGTCTTCTCCTCATAGTATACAGTGTCATTTACCTCCCCCTCCTCACACCCCTTCACAATGTTCTCTCACCTCATATCATTCCATTATCCCCCCGGCATTCCTTCAAATCGATCAAAAGAAAATGAGGAGAGGGGGAAATTATGGCATGGGCTGTATCAATCAATCAAATGTATTTATAAAGTCCTTTTTACATCAGCAGATGTCACACAGTGCTGTACAGAAACCCAGCCTAAAACCCCAAACAGCAAGCAATGCAGATTTAGAAGCACGGTACCTAGGAAGAAACCAGGCTCTGAGGGGTGGCCAGTCCTCTTGTAGCTGTGCTGGGTAGATATTATAAGAGCACATGGTCATTAAGGCCAGATTGTTCTTCAAGATGTTCAAATGTTCATAGATGACCAGCAGGGTCAAATAATAATCACAGTGGTTGTAGAGGGTGCAACAGGTCAGGAGTAAATGTCGGTAGGCATTTAATAGCCGAGCATTCAGAGGTTGAGACAGCAGGGGCGGTGGAGCGAGAGGGAGAGTCAAAAACAGCAGGTCAATGTAGCACGTCCGGGTTCCATAGGCGCAGGCAGAACAGTTGAAACTTGAGCAGCAGCACGACCAGGTGGACTGGGGACAGCTAGGAGTCATCAGGCCAGGTAGTCCTGAGGCATGGTGCTAGGGCTCAGGTCCTCTGGGAGGGAAGAGAGGGAGAGAGAGAATTAGAGGGAGCATACTTAAATTCACACAGGACACCAGATAAGACAGGAGAATTATACACCAGATATAACAGACTGACCCTAGCCCCCATGCACATAGACTATTGATGCCAAGATACTGAAGGCTGAGACAGGGGAGGTCTGGGGACACTGTGGCCCCATCCGGCGATGCCCCTGGACAGGCAGGATATAACCCCACCCACTTTGCCAAGCACAGCCCCCACACCACTAGAGGGATATCAACAGACCACCAACTTACTAGCCTGAGACAAGGCATCCAGCTGTTTGGCTTTGCACCTAAAACCCTCACAAACCTTTACAGATGCACAATTGAGAGCATCCTGTCGGGATGTATCACAGCCTGGTACGGCAACAGCACCGCCCACAACCGCAAGGCTCTCCAGAGGGTGGTGCGGTATGCCCAACTCATCACTGCGGACAAACTACCTGCCCTCCAGGACACCTACAGCACCCAATGTCACAGGAAGGTCAAAAGATCATCAAGGACAACAACCACCCGAGCCACTGCCTATTCACCCTGCTATCATCCAGAAGCCGAGGTCAGTACAGGTGCATCAATGATGGGACCGAGAGACTGAAAAACAGCTTTGCTAGCACATTAGAGGCTGCTGCCTATATACATAGACTTCAATAAATGGAACACTAGTCACTTTAATAATCTTTACATATCTTGCCTTCCTCATCTCATATGTATATACTGAATTCTATACTATATCTTAGTCTATGCCGCTCTGACATTGCTCGTCCATATATTCACATATTCTTAATTCCATTCCTTTACTTAGATTAGATTTGTCTGTATTGGGTAAATGTTGTGAAATTGTTAGATATTACTTGTTAGATATTACTGCCCTGTCGGAGCTAGAAACACAAGCATTTCACTACACCCACAATAACATCTGCTAAACACGTGTATGTGACCAATCAAATTTGATTTGATTTGTATAGCCCACGAAGAGCTCCTACACTGCACAAGCCCGACGGGGGTGCAAGACCGGACAGGAAGATCACGTCAGTTACTCAACCCACTCAAGTCGAGTATTGCTCAAAAAAGCCTGGCACGACGTGAGGCACCCCTCCTAGGGATGAGCAGTAGTAAGGCAGTGACTCAGCCCCCGTAATAGGGTCAAAGGCAGAGAATCCCAGTGGAGAGAGGGGAGCTGGCGAGGCAGAGACAGCAAGGGTGTTTCGTCAATCAAATGCCTTGCCGTTCACCTTCGCACCCCTGGGCCAGACTACACTCAATCATAGGACCTACTGAAGAGATGATTTAGTAAAAATGTAAAGGTCGAGAACGTGCCTGTGTCTGTGTCTCTCACCAAGATAGGCAGACCATTCCATAAAAAGATAGTTCTATAGTGGAAAGCCCTGCCTCCAGCTGTTTGCTTAGAAATTCTAGGGACAATAAGGAGGCCTGCGTGTTGTGACCGTAGCATACGTGTAGGTATGTACGGCAGGACCAAATCAGAGAGATGGGTAAAAACAAGTCTATGTAATGCTTTGTCGGTTAGCAGTAAAACCTTGAAATCAGCCCAAGCCTTAGCAGGAATCCCGTGTAGAGAGGCTAGCACTGGAGTAATATGATCGATTCTAGCAGCTGTATGTAGCACTAACTGATATTTATCTAGTGATTTATCCAGGTAGCCAGAGAGTAGAGCATTGCAGTAGTCTAATCTATAAGAGGCCTTATTACTGCCACTTTTAGTGACCTCGGTACACAGTCGGAGGATAGGAAGCCGTTTATTATGTTCAACATAAGTGGGCCAAGCACAGGAAGTAGCTCTTTCAGTACTTGTCAATGTCGTTAAAAGAAGAGGACCATGGTGCAGCGTTGTGAGCAGACATTTTCTCTTTATTTGGAAAAATGACGCCGAACAAAACCATAAACACTACAAAACAAACCGTGAAGCTAAAGACTATGTGCCCTAAACAGAATCAACTTCCCACAAAGACAGATGGGAAAGGGCTGCCTATGTATGGGTCCCAACCAGAGACAACGATAGACAGCTGTCCCTGATTGAGAACCATACCCGGCCAAAACATAGAAATACAAAATCATAGATAACAAAACATAGAATGCCCACCCCAAATCACACCCTGACCAAACCAAATAGAGTCATAAAAATGCTCTCTAAGGTCAGGGCGGGACAGTACTTTAGTTGGAATAGGGTCCAGCAGGCAGCTAGAAGGTTTAGAGGCCATGACTATTTTTGTTAATGTGTTGAGAGATACAGGATTAAAAAACTTCAGTCTCTCCATTGATCCTAGATCCTGGTAGTTCTGTGCAGACTCGGAACAACTGCATTTTGGAGAAATACGCAGATTCCATCATTTGCTTTCTAATGATCATGATCTTTTCGTAGATGTTGTTCATGAATTCATCACTGTTGAAGTGAAAGCTAGCTTCTCTTGGGGAAAGCTGCTTTTTAGTTAGCTTTGCGACAGTATAAAAAAATGAATTTGGGATTATTTTATTTTCCTCAATTAGGTTGGAAAAGTAGGCTGATGGAGCAGCAGTGAGGGCTCTTCGATATTGCACAGTACTAGCTTTCCAAGCTAGTCAGAAAACTTCTAGTTTGGTGGAGAGCCATTTCCATTCCAATTTTCTGGAGGTTTGCTTCAGGGCTCTGTTTTTTTTCAGGGCTCTGGTCTTTTTTGTTTTAGGGGTGCGACTGCATCTAGGCTATTATTTAAGGTTAAATTTAGATCCTCAGTTAGGCGATTAACTGATTTTTCTACTCCGACATCATTGGGTAGGTGGAGGGAGTCTGGAAGGGAAACTTTGGAAACTTTGGGTTGTCCGAGAATTTATCACGAGGCTTTTGATAATCCTTGGTTGAGGGTTGAATAGATGATTTGTTGCAATTGCAAACGTAAAAGATGGTGGTCCGATAGTCCAGGATTATGAGAAAAAAACATTATTTTTTTATTCCACGGGACTAAACTAGATCCAGGGTATGACTATGATGATCTCAGCATGCTTCACCCCTCGTCACTGCGCTGGGCTCAAAGCTCTATATGATTTATTTGACCTCTTATATTGAAGTCCTAATGGGGGAAGCAACTGATTTTGATTACTTTAATACTTCTTCTGAAAATTCTTTTGTCATTTTCTCAATTTCAATCAACATAAACGCCGTAACACGGTAAGCTCTAACAGCAATGCCTGAACAATACTGTTGTGTCAGAGTGCCGAGTAACATGAAAGGTTTGAACTGTATCAAATGGTATGGTAAAACTACTGGGATTGACCCCAATGCGTGTTGCTGACGCTATAACAGATTGGTGAATGATGTGAGACACAGGTGCAGTGTAGTTCCACTCAAGTCAAGCCCATCAGAGAGTTGGAGTGTCAGTCAGACTGATGTACTTTATGTCAACTTTCAGTTGTTTTATTAACAGGTCGAGGGAATCGAGGCTCTCACTCTCCCGCTCGCGCTCTTCTCTCCATCCTTCCTTATTCAGGGGTGTTCAGGAGCCCTGATCCTCTCTGCGTTCCGAAAGGATACGGACCGGGCCTTGGCGTCTCCGCTGTCATGTTTTAGAATTTCACGCTCGCCTGAACAAAAGGGCCTCACGGTTCAACTGGCGCCTGCCCCGCGGACAAGGGATGAGGGAGAGAGAGACAGA
Source organism: Oncorhynchus keta (assembly GCF_023373465.1). Taxonomy (NCBI): domain Eukaryota; kingdom Metazoa; phylum Chordata; class Actinopteri; order Salmoniformes; family Salmonidae; genus Oncorhynchus; species Oncorhynchus keta. The sequence goes on along the minus strand of NC_068449.1, from coordinate 49,229,423 downwards.
GAGAGAGAGAGATAACTGACTGCCTTACTCCCTCTCTCTCTCTCACTCCCTCTCTCTCGTTCCGCTGGCCGTTGTCTTATTGGTCACTCTAACAGGAAAAAGAATTGGAAAAGAAAACTAATAGAGTGGGATTGGCCCTATGGTACATTTCTCCTGTTAAATTCAGTCCCGGGTCTGTGCTAGCCGTTCTCACTCCACTCTCCGGCTGCGGTATATCCATCAGCGGGGGTAATGGAAGAGAGCTGAGCAGTGGATGGAAAACATTGGCAATCTTTGTACGACCTCATCGCTTTTTTGACAAGGTACACAGAGTCACTTTATGGTGTCATAAAACAAGACAGAGAGAGAGAGAGAAAGATTGACACAGAGAGAGAAAGAGAGAGTGAGCAAAAGAGAGCAAGACAGCGAGAGGGAGCAAGAGAGAGGGAGGGAGGTGATTATCTGACAGTTACCAGCGTGCCCCAGCCTTGACGTCATTAAAGTTCTACAAGGACTGCTATTTACTGAGCCATAGCTGTTCCAGCGTCTGCATCCCAAAATGGCACCCTTTTCCCTACATAATGCACTACTTTTGACCAGAGCCATGGGCTCTGTTGAAAAGTAGTGCACTATAGAGTGCTATTCGGGACGCAACAAGTGTTTTTCAGGCCTCGTCTGTGAGTGACTGATCATTATACGTCCACAGTTATTCCATCTCCCTCCTGTGTGAATGAGTAATACATTGTGCTCACGTTACATGGGTGAGAGGTTGACACTGCATGTCCTTATAATACACCTCAGTGGTAATGAAACACATTGTCCTCATATAACTGAAATGTATTGTCTTTATACAGGTGCCGTGTCTTACTTTGACCAGTATTGTCGCACCAGTAAAATAATCCTGCAGCAACAGGATTTCAATGGGTGATCACGTCGCCGCGGGAAACATTTTTGTAGAGGTTGATACCCTTTTCCTTTTGGGCAAATCCAGTCTGAAATTAAGTGGAAATTACAAACTTGAAAAGCCTTTTAAAACTTTGAATACACTACAACTTTTCATTTCCTACGGCTAACCCTCTCTGACTTGGCTAACCTATATACATTGTTGTATTCGTAGTTCACCTGTTTCAAATTGCAGGTACAATGCCTTCAGACAGTATTCACACCCCTTGACTTTTTCCACATTTTGTTGTTACAGCCTGAATTAAAATATGTATAATTGAGCATTTTTGTTACTGGCCTTCACACAATATCCCATAATGTCAAAGTGGAATGATGTATTTTGACAATTTTGGCAAATAAATTACAAATGAAAAACTGAAATGTCTTGAGTCAATAAGTATTCAACCCCATTATGGCAAGCCTAAAGCTACATTATGTACATTTTGGGGCGACCCTTCACATGAGTTATAGATCTGTCTTTCTCTTTGAAAGCAAGTATTAGAAGGGGTAGATATGCTCTATGTGGGCTATTTCCATGCTTCCACGCATTCAGAAGTTTCATTTTTGCATCTTCTACTTTTGATTTTCTACACCAACTTCAAACAGCTGAAAATTCTATATTTTGGGGTATAGAAAATATATTTCACAGCAGTTTAGATGGTACGATGATTCTCTACACTGTACATTGCTTGTTTTGCCAAATAAACTGAGAAGAGGCAAACTATTCGCAACCAGGAAATGGCAGAGCGATTTCTGCATATTGCACCTTTAACAAGTCACATAATAAGTTCAATGGACTGTGTGCAATAATAGTTTCACATGATTTTTGAATGACTACCTCATCTATGTACCCCACACATACAGTTATCTGTAAGGTTCCTCAGTCAAGCAGAGAATTAAAAACACAGATTTAACCACAAAGACCTGGGAGGTTTTCCAATGCCTCGCAAAGAAGGACACCTATTGGTAGATGCTTACAAAATTTAAAAAGCAGACATTGAATATCCCTTTGAGCATGGTGAAGTTATTAATTACACTTTGGACGGTGTATCAATACACCCAGTCACTTTGAAGATACAGGCATCCTTCCTAACTCAGTTGCCAGAGAGGAAGGAAACCGCTCAGGGATTTCATCATGAGGCCAATGGGGACTTTAAAACAGTTACAGACTTTAAAGACAGTGATAAGAGAACTGAACATTGTAGTTACACCACAATACTAACCTAATTGACAGAGTGAAAAGAAGGAAGCCTGTACAGAATAAGAATATTTTTAAAAAATGAATCCAGTTTGCATGTTAAACAAAATAAATTCCTTCACTCACTTTTGTCCTGATACACCGTGTTGTGTTTGTGGCAAATCCAATAAAACACATTACTGAGTACCACTTTCCATATTTTCAAGCATAGTGGTGGCTGCATTATGTTATGGGTATGCTTGTAATTGTTAAAGACTGTAAAGAATTTCCAGGATAAAAAAAAAAATAGAATGGAGCTAAGCACAGAAAACAATCATAGAGGAAAAATACCTGGTTCAGTCTGCTTTCCACCAGACACTGGGAGATGAATTCCCCTTTCAGCAGGACAATAACCTAAAACACAAGGCCAAATCTACACTGGAGTTGCTTACCAAGAAGACAGTGAATGTTCCTGTTGAGTGGCCAAGTTACAATTTTGACTTAAATCTACCTGAAAATCTATGGCAAGACCTGAAATTGGTTGTCTAGCAATGATCAACAAGCAATTTGACAGAGCTTGAAGAATTTTGAAAAGAATAATGGAAAAGTGTTGCACAATCCAGGTGTGGAAACCTCTTAGAGACGTACCCCAAAATACTCTGTCATCGCTGCCAAAGGTGATTCTAAAATGTATTGACTCAGGGGTGTGAACACTTATGTAAATTAAAGATTTCTGTATTTTATTTTCAATAAATGTGCTAAAAAGTTTTCAGTGTCATTATGGGGTATTGTGTGTAGATGGGTGTGAAAAATCAATTTAATCCATTTTGAATTTAGTCTGCAACACAACAAAATGTGGAAAAAGTCAAGGGGTATGTATACTGTCTGAAGGAACTGTGTATGCTGTGCTGAATATTTAGGTTGACACTGTCCTTATAATACACCTCAGTGTTAATGCAACACATTGTCCTTACATTACCCCTCAGCGTCTATACATCATTGTCTTGTTCACACCTGTTTACGTATGACAAGTATATTGTTGTGCTCAATATTTAGCCCTTTTACAGTGTATGAGAGAGATGGACTATACTGTACCAACAGTTAGCTAGTGTTTCCTATATAAGTAGGTGCATTTCAGTTATGGTGTACAGTGTCATCATTGCTGTTGGCGGTCATATTTTGGCAGCATAGTGTTTGGCAGAAGGTTAAGGACAGTTGCCAGATGTGGGACAGTTGATTGATTAGAAAACAGTTCATGTGATTGTGTTCCGTTTCTTGGTAAGCATCATTTCTTTTTTTTTACATTCACATGTACCCAAAATGAGTTAACAACTCTGCTTGCTTATAATGTTTTAAAAAAACTGTCAGTTATAAATTGCCAGATTTTAGCCAGTATCTTTATAAACACGGCACTCTCCGTTCCCTATAAATCTCACACAGGCTTCAATTGCTCCTGCCTCGGCACCATATCTGTTGTATTTTACATTATTATCCCCGCACTGACCCAGTCTCTCCGCGTCAATTATATCAAATTAGATGCCATTAAAAATGGTATATTTGACGGCACCGCCTGAGCGCTGTTCAAACTGTTTCTATGGAGACCGACGGCTTGGAACGTGCTGTAACTAGTAGTGAGGCAGTTGCTCAGCTTGCCGTTCCGTTCTTTCTATTGTGCTTTGGTAGTAGAAAACTGGCAATAGTTGCAGCACCTCGCAAAGTGGCTCACAAACAACCAATCACTTTATGGTTCGCCATTGCATGTACTGTGGAGCCACAGATGACTCTGTGTGGACAATGAATGTGGACTATTTTGCCCAGCTGTGGCTGTGTAGGGAACCTGGCGACGGCCTTGCCACTGTAAAACCAGTAGAGGGGTAGATCTGGCCACCGGCCCAATGCAGCCATGCTGGTACTGAGGCTTTTCTGCCAAGGGGACAGGAGGGCCAGGGGATGAGGACAAAATACCCCAGTGAGACTGTTTAACAGGACTGGTGGCCCAGCTGTTACTGAGCCAAAACCAGCATACATCACACAGGTCTGTAATTTACACAGAATGTACAAAACCTTCTTTCGATGACATAGACTGACCAGGTGAATCCAGGTGAACGATATGATCCCTTATTGATGTCACTTGTTAAATCCACTTAAATTAGTGTAGATGAAAGGGAGGAGACGGGTTATATAATGATTTTTGTGTGCCATTCAGAGGGGGAATGGGCAAGACAAAATATTTAAGTGCCTTTAAATGGGATATGGTAGTAGGTGCAAGGTACACCGGTTTCAGTGTGTCAAGAACTGCAATGGTGCTGGGGCTTTTCACGCTCAACAGTTTCCCATGAGTACCACCACCCAAAGGACATCCAGCCAACTTGACACAATAGTGGAAAGCATTGGAGTCAACATGGGCCAGCATCCCTGTGGAACGCTTTTCGAAACCTTGCAGAGTCTATGCCCTGACGAATTGATGCTGTTCTGAGGGCAACTCAATATTAGGACGGTGTTCTTAATGTTTTGTCCACTCAGTGTATGTAGATATGCAACATATGTTTACCTATTTATGCCAGTACATGGGGAGGTTTATGGAAGCTATCTGCTACACGTACTCTGAGGATGTACTTTTTGTTATCTGCCCAGTGTGAAATGTTTGGCCATAGGGATATTATAGATCTTGTGTAATATGAAAAAGGGTACTTTATAGTAAAATGAAACAATGAATACATTTCACGAGTGTTGTTTATCTGGTAAAGAATAGGGAATTGGAAATAATGCAGACAATTACATTGATAGAAGCCACAATCTACAATATTAAAACTGATTCACCCACTTAAAAAAAATACAATTATAAAAAAATATAAAAAGCTATTTAATACAATTCACCAGTGTTGTTGACACCTGGCAGGGTAAGCAGCATAGTTTGTATGCCTTGACAAACTGTCATCTGGCATTTCAGCCTCTCAAGAGATGGCACTCCGGGTGCATGGTGGCAAATGTGAGTGGTCACCGAACCCAGTATGTGTCACATCAACGCCCACGCTGAAAATAGCGTCCCCATCTTTTATTTATTTATAGACTATCATTAAATTCTGCTTGCCCTCTTTTCTTCCACAACGAGCCTTAATTAATTAAAGCCTTAACACGAAAACAGAAACACCATGAGAGCGCAGAGCACGGGAGGGGGACAAGGGTTCGGCGCTCTGAGACGTTGAAGACAATTAACCACTGTTGCAGCCAACAGCGTGTAGGGACCGCCCCCCCGCCCTGCACCCCCGACGTGATAATTGTCACTCCAGCTAGTATCCCCATGGATACGTTGGATCGGGACCTTTCGCGGCTGTCACCTCTGGAAGATGCAGTCCCCCCCCACCACCTAACTCTCTTTTTTACTCCTCGCATCTCCCCCTTCAGTGATCACATAGTCTCCTCTGCAATTAACAGGGTTGCGTTTCCACCTTTTGTATTCCTGTGTTGGCCTTTGTGTATTCCATGTAAGCAGGCGCACTTGTTAGCGCTGTGCTAATTAATGTACTATGCCAATTGACGCACTGATTTTGAAGAGATGCAGTGTAGTCACTTGATGACAGAAAAGTTGACTTCCTGTTGTGGTGGTGTGATTTCTAGACAGTTAATTTTTTCTTTACAGATTTTACTTTGTAGATTGCAGAAGGTGCATTGCAGTGATACATTTAAATATATTTTTTAAATGTGATATTATTTTTTATCTTATCTTTCTTGTTTCTTTTAAATTTTCTTATGAAATGCAAAATGAATTTACATTAATTTCCAGTCAAATACCTATTTTCAATCAATTGATACCTATAAAATGACAGATCTATACTGAACAGAAATATAAACACAACATGTAATAAGAATAACTGGGTTACAGATCATATAAGGAAATCAGTCAATTTAAATGAATAAATTAGGCCATAATCTATGGATTTCACATGACTGGGTAGGGGGATCAGCCATGGGTGTGTTGTGTGACAAAACTGCACATTATTGAGTGACCTTTTGTCCCCAGCACAAGGTGCACCTGTGTAATGATCATGCTGTTTATTCAGCTTCTTGATATGCCACATCTGTCAGGTGGATGGATTAACTTGGCAAAGGACAAATGTTTGCTAACATGGCTGTAAACAAATTTGTGTGCAAAATTTGAGAGAAGTGGGCTTTTAGTGCATATGGAACATTCCTGGTTTATTTCAATTCATGAAACATGGGACCAACACCCAACATTTATATTTTTGTTCAGTATATCAAATGTAGGATTATAATATACACACCCTAATCTTGGAAACATGCACTACCGTTCAAAAGTTTGGGATTACTTAGAAATGTCCTTGTTTTTATTTTTTAAACATACATTTTTATTAAAGAGCACATAAAAAACATGTACCATACATACACAACTTACCTTTGCTGTCTTTACAAAGGAGTGGCGTTACATTCACATGTTCATGGTACATATAGGCTGTATAGAGCACATTTTTCACGAGTCTGAATAAGTATACCATTTGGATTAAGCCACACAAAACAACAGAAACAAACAAAAAGCCCATAAATGACAGAACAAGACCCGTACGATATGTCAGGAACTCTGACCAGACACCTTCATACCTATGCTGTCTATGTTGCAAGATTGATGTAATTCTGTCCATGTCAGCAACTTCCTCGCATAGACCGAACCACATATCTTTTGAACGTTCATTTTCCCAGCATTTTGTTACACATATCCTTGCTGCTGCTAAAATATGATGTATCAATTTAAGTGGAGAGGACTGGAGTGTATCCACAGAGACAATACCTAAACTCAGCAAAAAAAAGAAAAGTCCCCTTTTCAGGCCCCTGTCTTTCAAAGATAATTCATAAAAATCCAAATAACGTCACAGATTTTCGTTGTAATGGGTTGAAACACTGTTTCCCATGCTCGTTCAATGAACCATAAACAATTCATAAACATACATCTGTGGAACGGTCGTTAAGACACTAACAGTAGGCAATTAAGGCCACAGCTATGACAACTTAGGACACTAAACAAGCCTTTCTACTGACTCTGGAAAAACACCAAAAGAAAGATGCCCAGTGTCCCTGCTCATCTGTGTGAACATGCCTTAGGTATGCTGCAAGGAGGCATGAGGACTGCAGATGTGGCCAGGGCAATAAATTGCAATGTCTACTGTGAAACGCTTAAGACAGGGAGACAGGACGGACAGCTGATCGTCCTCGCAGTGGCAGACCACGTGTAACAACACATGCACAGGATCGGTACATCCGAACATCACACTTGCTCGACAGGTACAGGATGGCAACAACAACTGCCTGAGTTACACCAAGAACGCACAATCCCTCCATCAGTGTTCAGACTGTCGCCAATAGGCTGAGAGAGGCTAGACTGAGGGCTTGTAGGCCTGTTGTGAGGCAGGTCCTCACCAGACATCACTGGCAACAACGTCACCTATGGGCACAAACCCACCATCGCTGGACCAGACAGGACTGGCAAAATGTGGTCTTCACTGACGAGTCGCATTTTTGTCTCACCAGGGGTGATGGTCGGATTCGCGTTTATCGTAAAAGGAATGAGTGTTACACTGAGGCCTGTGCTCTGGAGCGGGGTCGATTTGGAGGTGGAGGGTCCGTCATGGTCTGGGTCGGTGTGTCACAGCATTTTCGGACTGAGTTGTTGCCATTATAGGCAATCTCAACGCTGTGCGTTACAGGAAAGACATCCTCCTCCCTCATGTGGTACCCTTCCTGCAGGCTCATCCTGACATGACCCTCCAGGATGACAATGCCACCAAGAACTGGCAAATCTGGTGCAGTCCATGAGGAGGAGATACACTGCAGTACTTAATGCAGCTGGTGGCCACAGCAGATACTGACTGTTACTTTTGATTTTGACCCCCTCCCCATGTTCAAGGACACATTATTCCATTTCTGTTAGTCACATGTCTGTTGAACTTGTTCAGTTTATGTCTGTTGTTGAATCTTATGTTCATACAAATATTTACACATGTTGAGTTTGCTGTATATAAACGCAGTTGACAATGAGAAGACATTTCTTTTTTTGCTGAGTTTATTTGTCCACACTGCCTCCAACGCGAAATGTCCTTGTTTTTGAAAGAAAAACACATTTTTTGTCGATTTAAAATAACATCAAACAAAGGCCTATTATCAGAAACACCACTCATGTGTTCCAATGGCACACTGTGTTAGCCTTTTAAAATTATAAACTTGGATTCGCTAATTGATCATTAGAAAACCCTTTTGCAATCATGTTAGCACAGCTGAAACTGTTGTTCTGATTTAAGAAGCAATAAAACTGACCTTCTTTAGACTAGTTGAGTATCTGGAGCATCAGCATTTTTGGGTTCAATTACAGGCTCAAAATGGCAAGAAACAAGGATATTTTTTCTGAAACTTGTCAGTCTATTCTTGTTCTGAGAAATGAAGGCTATTCCATGAAATTGCCAAGAAACTGAAGATCTCGTACAATGCTGTGTACTACTCCCTTCACAGAACAGCGCAAACTGGCTCTAACCAGAATAGAAAGAGGAGTGTGAGGCACCGGTGCACAACTGAGCAAGAGGACAAGTACATTGGGGTGAATAGTTTGAGAAACAGACGCCTCACAAGTCCTCAACTGGCAGCTTCATTAAATAGTACCCGCTGAACACCAGTCTCAACGTCGACAGTGAAGAAGCAAGGCCAGGATGCTGTCCTTCCAGGCAGAGTTACAAAGAAAAAGACATATCTCAAACTGGCCAAGACTAAGATGGGCAAAAGAACACAGACACTGAACAGAGGAATGAAGGATGCCTAGAGACTGGTGTGGAATGATGAGGGAAAAAAATATTTGATAAATTTTAGAATAAGGCTCTAACGTAACAAAATGTGGGAAGAGTGAAGGGGTCTTAATACTTTCCGAATGCACTATATTCTGTCCTACACAGCCACCTCTTATTGAACATATCAGCACGATATGATAGCACAGACTGTAAAGGCCCTCCAGGCATTCCTCTGAAACAAACACTGGTAATATGAAACGATACTGAATGTATTATATGAATGTCGAGTTTGCGAAAGGACGAAACAATACCCCTCATTTCATAAATACACATAAATAAAATAAGCAAAAACGTTGTTTTATTTGTTAGCCCGAGGCATCTTGCTGTCCTATAATGAAATAGGGCTAAAAAAACTTTAAATATGCTAGAACAATATTGTTTCTGTCAGTGGGGAGTGAGTTTACCCCCGAGGCAGAGGACATTAGGTGAAGTGTGAAGACTTGGCCTCATGCCTTTGATCTTCTAACACTTCCTAACCAGTCCATATCTACTTTATACACTTGACCAGTGGCAGGGTTCTAAATGGATTTCCTGGTCACGGTCCATGGTGGTATGTGTGGCTTAGGGTCTTAAAAACCTGCCCAGGTCATTGTCAGAAACACATTGACATGCAGAATCATGATCTGATTCAGAGTGCCCACAAATGCTCCCGGGGAACCACAACAGGGTACCCAATTCATGTATGAAAATGCTCATATATAGAGACGTGTACAGAGACGTTTTTACACTTTCTACCTGGAAAAATTAACTTGCGTTTTTATTGTACTGTTAAATGGAGAATTCCCCTGTAACTATGTTTGTAGTTTATCACATCATTATTATACATTCACTGTGGTGCTCCTCTTCTGCCACTACACAGGCTTTTACAGCCTCTCTGATGCTCGCCTGTTTGCAATGCATGGGACCCATAACCTTGATGCACTTCATATTAATTGAAGGGTCCTGCTGTATTCAGTTGTAAAGGTGCCCAACCTTGGTGCAAATCAACTCTTTTCATATCTGATTTCCTGCTTTCGTCTTCCCCAGGGCCGCTACACACAACTGGCTTAATTGAATTTCTGAGCCTGTTTCTTTTCAGTGTGCCGAGCGGATATGGAAGTGCATGTAATTGTAATTTTAGCATGCACCACTTGTGTGCTTCGTTCGCGTAAGCTCTTTTAGGATGAGAAGCGAGAGAACGAGAGGCACCTACCATCATCCGCTGCAGTATTCAGGCTCGGGCGACCGTACACACCGTATACTCCAGACCCAGTCCTGGAGAAATACCAAATTCAATTCAAGACCACAACGTGGCTGGTTTTTGTCATCGGGCAAAGGGAACGGTCTGCCAAGCGGAGGGATAAAAGTTATATTATAAATCAGTCAATTATTTTCAGATAATTGAAAAACCTCTCGACCCCTTTCCACGTAACTGTGTGGGATCATTCTAATGAGTTAAGATTGCTTCCCTCGATGTTAGACATGGGTGTTTTCAGGACATTACAGCTACACTGTAAAACGTTAACATTTCTGACGTTTCTCAATGTCTATTGGAAGTACAGCACATCTTGTCCCTTCGCTTGCATTTCACTGTAAAGTCTACACCAGTTGTATTCGCAAGCATTTCACTGTAAAGTCTACACCAGTTGTATTCGCAAACATTTCACTGTAAAGTCTACACCAGTTGTATTCGCAAGCATTTCACTGTGAAGTCTACACCAGTTGTATTCGCAAGCATTTCACTGTAAAGTCTACACCAGTTGTATTCGCAAGCATTTCACTGTGAAGTCTACACTAGTTGTATTCGTAAGGATTTCACTGTACAGTCTACACTAGTTGTATTTGCAATCATTTCACTGTAAACTCTACACCAGTTGTATTCAGAGCATGTGGTGAATACAATTTAATTTGAGCATCTCCATCTCATCAATCTCTGATCTAATAAAAATATATGGAAATACCTGCTCTACCCAAAATTACAACCATCTAATTGCTGCATTACCGCACAAATGGAAGAGGAAGGTGGAAGGGAGCAAAAGTAGGGAACTTGTCTGTCGAACCTGCATTAAAGACCATAATTGGTGAATGAGAATTGTGATAAATTAAAAAGTATACCAGTTTAATTTAAGGACCAAAAAATTGACAGCTGTGCCATATAGATTGCAAAATAGTTGCGAAGAGATTTGACATACCGATTCCATGGCATATTGTTTATTTTTAATTGATTTTATTTCACCTTTATTTAACCAGGTAGGCAAGTTGAGAACAAGTTCTAATTTACAATTGCGACCTGGCCAAGATAAAGCAAAGCACTTCGACACATACAAAAACTGTAACGGCTGTTCAAAGGAGCGGACCAAGGTGCAGCGTGGTGAGCGTACATGTTCTTTAATTCACCAAAGACGCCGAACAAAACAATACACACTACAAAACAAAACCGTGAAGCTTAAGGCTAAGTGCCATAAAGAAAGTCAACTTTCCACAAACGCCAGTGGGAAAAAGGGTACCTAAGTATGGTTCCCAATTAGAGAACCATACCCGGCCAAAACAGAGATAGAAAATACAAATAGAAACACAAAACATAGAAATGCCCACCACAACTCACACCCTGACCAAACCAAAATAGAGACCTTAAAAGGATCTCCAAGGTCAGGGCGTGACAGTACTCCTCCCCAAAGGTGCGGACTCCGGCTGCAAATCCTGAACCTATAGGGGAGGGTCTGGGTGGGCATTTCTCCGCAGTGAGGGACGTAGACCCCGCTCCACCTCTGGCTTGGCCCACTTAGGTGGCGCCTCTAGATTGGGGACTGGAGAGCGTCCCTGGAAGCTCCGCACTGAAGGGCGACACTGGAGGCCCTGGACTGGGTGCAGGCAAGGGACTCACTAGGCTGGGGAGACCTACTGGAGGCCTGGTCCATGGAGGAGGCACAGGATAGACCGGGCTGTGGAGGAGCACTGGAGATCTGGTGCGTAGCCTTGGGCCCATTTTTCGAGGCTGAATGCCCACTCTAGCCCGGCACCTCAGGAGGGCAGGCACAGGTTGAACCGGGCTGTGGGGGAGCATTGGAGCTCTGGTGCTTAGCACTTGCACCGCTCCTCTTGGTTGCATGCCCACTGTAGCCCGGCACATGCGGGGAGCTGGAACAGGCCACCCTGGGTTCTCCTAGCAAACTTGGGAAACCGTGCCGAGAGCCAGCGCAGGACTCGCCGGGCTGTGGAGGCGCACTGGAGGTCTGGAGCGCCAAGCTGGCACAAGACGTGCAGGGCTGGGGAGGCGCACAGGAGGCCTGGTGCGTGGGGCTGGCACAGTCTTCACCAGACGACTAGCACGCACCTCAGGATGAGTATGGAGAGCTGACTCAGGTGACATCAACTCGAGGACACGCTCCGTGGGGCGAATGTCGTGCCTCATGCACCAACACAGCAGCTCTCTCATAGCTCTCCCCTCCAATTTCCCCACAACTCCTTCACGATCTCTGCTTCGCTCCCTTCGCTCACCTCCAGTTTCACCCCGACTGGCTCTGGTTCCATCCTCGGCTCCGCCGACCGTCCCGTGTGCCTCCCACACCATTTTTGGGGGGGCTGCCTCTCCTGGCAATGCTGCTTGGTCCTTTGGTGGTGGGAAGTTCTGTCACGGCTGTTGAAAGGAGCGGACCAAGGTGCAGGGTGGTGAGCGTACATGTTCTTTTGTTTGGCAGAATGAGTGAAGGATGCTTTGTTGCGAAATAGGAAGCCAATTCTAGATTTAACTTTGGATTGGAGATGTTTGATATGGGTCTGGAAGGAGAGTTTACAGTCTAACCAGACACCTAAGTATTTGTAGTTGTCCACGTATTCTAAGTCAGAGCCGTCCAGAGTAGTGATGTTAGACGGTCGGGCAGGTGCAGGCAGGTTGAAGGTTGATGAGCATGCATTTAGTTTTACTTGTATTTAAGAGCAATTGGAGGCCACAGAAGGAGAGTTGTATGGCATTGAAGGTCGCCTGGAGGGTTGTTAACACAGTGTCCAAAGAAGGGCCAGAAGTATACAGAATGGTGTCGTCTGCATAGAGGTGGGTCAGAGACTCACCAGCAGCAAGAGCGACAACATTGATGTATACAGAGAAGAGGGTCGGTCCAAGAATTGAACCCTGTGACACCCCCATAGATACTGCCAGAGGCCCGGACAACAGACCCTCCAATTTGACACACTGAATATCAGAGAAGTAGTTGGTGAACCAGGCGAGGCAATCATTTGAGAAACCAAGGCTGACAAGTCTGCCGATGAGGATGTGGTGATTGACAGAGTCGAAAGCCTTGGCCAGGTCAATGAATACGACTGCACAGTATTGTTTCTTATCGATGGCGGTTAAGATATCGTTTAGGACCTGTAGCGTGGCTGAGGTGCACCCATGACCAGCTCGGAAACCAGATTGCATAGCGGAGAAGGTATGGTGGGATTCAAAATGGTCGGTAATCTGTTTGTTGACTTGGCTTTCGAAGACCTTAGAAAGGCAGGGTAGGATAGATATAGGTCTGTAGCAGTTTGAGTCAAGAGTGTCCCCCCCTTTGAAGAGGGGGATGACCGCAGCTGCTTTCCAATCTTTGGGAATCTCAGACAACACGAAAGAGAGGTTGAACAGGCTAGTAATAGGGGTTGCAACAATTTCGGCAGATAATTTTAGAAAGAAAGGATCAAGATTGACTAGCCCGGCTGATTTGTAGGGGTCCAGATTTTGCCACTCTTTCAGAACATCAGCTGACTGGATTTGGGAGAAGGATAAATGGGGAAGGCTTGGGCGAGTTGCTGTGGGTGGTGCAGTGCTGTTGACCGGGGTAGGGGTAGCCAGGTGGAAAGCATGGCTAGCCATAGAAAAATGCTTATTGAAATTCTCAATTATAGTCTATTTATCGGTGGTGACAGTGTTTCCTATCTTCAGTGCAGTGGGGAGCTGGGAGGAGGTGTTCTTATTCTCCATGGACTTTAGTGTCCCAGAACCTTTTTTAGTTTGTGTTGCAGGAAGCAAATTTCTGCTTGAAAAAGCTAGCATTGGCTTTTCTAACTGCCTGTGATTTTTGGTTTCTAGCTTCCCTGAAAAGTTGCATATCACGGGGGCTGTTCGATGCTAATGCAGAACACCACAGGATGTTTTTGTGTTGGTTAAGGGCAGTCAGGTCTGGGGAGAACCAAGGGCTATATCTGTTCCTGGTTCTAAATTTCTTGAATGGGACATGCTTATTTAAGATGGTGAGTAAGGCATTTAAAAAAAATAATCTGGCATCCTCTACTGACGGGATGAGATCAATATCCTTCCAGGATACCCCGGCCAGGTCTATTAGCAAGGCCTGCTCGCTGAAGTGTTTCGGGGAGCGTTTGACAGTGCTTACGGATGCAGGCAATGAGGCAGTGATCACTGAAATCTTGGTTGAAAATAGCAGAGGTGTATTTAGAGGGCAAGTTGGTTAGGATGATATCTATGAGGGTGCCTGTGTTTACAGCTTTGGGGTGGTACCTGGTAGGTTCATTGATAATTTGTGTGAGATTGAGGGCATCAAGCTTAGATTGTAGGATGGCTGGGGTGTTAAGCATGTTCCAGTTTAGGTCACCTAGCAGCACGTGCTCTGAAGATAGATCGGTGGCAATCAGTTCACATATGGTGTCCAGAGCACAGCTGGGGGCAGAGGGTGGTCTATAGCAGGCGGCAACGGTGAGAGACTTGTTTTTAGAGAGGTGGATTTTTAAAAGTAGAAGTTCAAATAATTTGGGTACAGACCTGGATAGTAGGACAGAACTCTGCAGGCTATCTTTGCAGTAGAATAGGGGAATAGGAGTGGAGCTTGGCACTGCAAGGCCTGGATTCACTTCTTCATCACCAGATGAACAGAGGAGGAGTAGGATAAGGGTCGGCTAAAAGCTATGAGAATTGGTCATCTAGAACATTTGGAACAGAGAGTAAAAGGAGGTTTCTGGGGGCGATAAAATAGTTTCAAGGTATAATGTACAGACAAAGGTATGGTAGGATGTGAATACAGTGGAGGTAAACTGATACTCAAATTCAAAACTTTGAATTTTTCCATTTATATTATTATACAAAATTCTTGCAACCAATTTGTGGGCAGAACTAAAAAAAATTGTGTGAGAGCAAGGAGGCCTACAAACATGACCCAGTTACACCAGCTCTGTCAGGAGGAATGGGCCAAAATTCACCTAACTTATTGTGGGAAGCTTGTGGAAGGCTCCCTGAAACATTTGACCCAAGTTAAACAATTTAAAGGCAATGCTACCAAATACTAATTGAGTGTATGTGAACTTCTGACCCACAGGGAATGTGATGAAATAAATAAAAGCTGAAATAAATCATTCTCTCTACTGTTATTCTGACATTTCACATTCTTAAAATTAAGTGGTGATCCAAACTGACCGAAGACAGGGAATTCTTACTAGGATTAAATGTTAGGAATTGTGAAAAACTGAGATTAAATGTATTTGGCTAAGGTGTTTGTAAACTTCCGACTTCAACTGCATATTTGCTAAAAAATACTGTATATGGGGGGATTGGAAGTGATGCAGACAATTACATTAATGGAAGCTACAATATATCTGCAATCTTAAAGCTGATCTTCCCCCTTAAACATAAAAAAAATACAATCTCTAATTTTAGATTTATTATCCTATTTTTACATTTCTGTTTGTGTCACGTTCTGACCTTTATTTCCTTTGTTTTGTCATTATTTAGTATGGTCAGGGCGTGAGTTGGGGTGGGCAGTCTATGCTTGTTTTTCTATGATTTGGGTATTTCTATGTTTCGGCCTCGTATGGTTCTCAATCAGAGGCAGGTGTCATTAGTTGTCTCTGATTGAGAATCATACTTAGGTAGCCTGGGTTTCACTGTGTGTTTGTGGGTGATTGTTCCTGTCTTTGTGTTTGTGGCACCAGATAGGACTGTTTTGGTTTTTCCACATTTTTGTATTCAGTTGTTCATGTGTACATTTATGTATTAAAAAGAACCATGGACACTTACCACGCCGCAAATTGGTCCTCTGATCCTTTTCGCCTCTCCTCTTCGGAGGAAGATAAGGAAATCCCTTACAGTTTGGCTGTTGAAGCAGTGGAGATCGCTTCTCCATTCTATTTGAATAGTTCTCTATTTGTCCACTACATCAACCTGCCTGCTATTTATTTACTTTTCCCAGGTCCAATCATTCTACAAGATGACTTGGATGAGTCACATTGACCACATTTACATGTGCACAGTATTCTGGATAGTAGCTCATATCCTGCTTAAGGTCTTATTTGGGATAAGCTGTTTACATGCACCTTTGATATCCCTCTTACGAGCATCCCTGTACCCATGAATAAACAGAATATTCCTCATTAAGTTTGTATGGGTTAAATGGAATAGTAACTGAAATATGGACTCTAACTGTTGGTCTATAACCTCTCACAGAATTACGCATTTCTTGCAGTGAAATTATACAACAAATGAAAATTCTGTCTCCGGAACACGAGTGGAGAAATATGATTTATTTCTTTCAGCATCTCTTGGAGAAATGTGAATGCATGTGCAATGTGTTATCTTGACACTATTACGCAAGCAGACAGTATTTGAACCACATTAAATATGCACCCAAGACTAACTGAAGTCTTATCAGAAGTGTGTTTTGTCATTTTCTCAGCTTTTAATTTCCTTAACTGGTCAAACTGATGACATTTGGACATTTTGGACAGGACCAATCTTTCCTCTGTTCTGGAGTAATTGTGTTTGCTGCCTGGTCCCTAAACAAAACAGACAACTTTACTGGTGTTAACTAGTAGATTACTAATGCATTCATTCTATCAATGTAAGATATTCTTTTGGTCAGCACTACTTTATTTAATCTTCTGGGGCAACAAGTTATGACAGAAGAGAAGCTACATGTATCAAACTATTGTTGACAAACAAATAGCCTACTAAATATCAGAAATTATAATATGGCCTTTCAAATGTCCGAAATGAAAAGCAGGAACTTGTCTAAAATAAATGAAATACATTTTTATTTGTCACATGCGCCGAATACAAACAATGAAATATTTACTTACAAGCCCTTAAACCAACAATGCAGTTTTAAGAACAATTCCACAAAAAAAGCAATAAATGTAAGAATTAATTAAAGAGCAGAAGTAAAATAACAATATAGAGGCTGTGTATAAGGGGTACCAGTACAGAGTCAATATGCGGGGCCACCGGTTAGTCCAGGTCATTGAGGTAATATGTACATGTAGGTAGAGATATTAAAGTGACTATGCATAGATAATAAACAGAGTAGCAGCAGCGTAAAAGATGGGGGGGGCATTGCAAATAGTCTGGGTGGCCATTTGATTAGATGTTCAGGAATCTTATGGCTTGGGGGTAGAAGCTGTAGAAGCCTCTTGGACCTAGACTTGGCACTCCGGTACCACTTGCCTTGCGGTAGCAGAGAGAACAGTTTATGACTAGGGTGGCTGGAGTCTTTGACCATTTTTAGGGCCTTCCTCTGACACCACCTGGTATAGAGGTCCTAGATGGCAGGAAGCCTGGCCCCAGTGATGTACTGGGCCATACGCACTACCCTCTGTAGTGCCTTGTGGTCGGAGGCCGAGCAGTTGCCATACCAGGCAGCGATGCAACCAGTCAGGATGCTCTCGATGTTGCAGCTGTAGAACCTTTTGAGGATCTGAGGACCCATGCTAAATCTTTTCAGTCTCCTGAGGGGGAATAGGTTTTTTCGTGCCCTCTTCACAACTGTCTTGGTGTGCTTGGACCATGTTAGTTTGTTGGTGATGTGGACACCAAGGAACTTGAAGCTCTCAACCTGCTCAACTGCAGCCCCGTCTATGAGAATGGGGGTGCTCGGTCCTCCTTTTCCTGTAGTCCACAATCATCTCCTTAACTGTGAAAGTAGCCAGCAGTAAATTATAGCAAATTAATTATAGTAGGCTAAATTATAATGGTGGATCAAACTGCGCAGGTAGCCTACTTTTTTAAAAGTGATTTGTTTGACAGTCAGATAAAAATGTCATCACACAACACCTGTTATAGTAAAAAATTAGCCTGTGCAGACCACAAAAACAACAGTAAATGGGATAAGATGTTTACATGCCACAGTATCCTGTCTAAGATCAGCATATCCCAGGCATCTTATCCAGGTTTCTAAAATACTTGAGTATCCCGAGTAATAACGGGATATTGGTGTGCATGTAAACGTGGTCATTGACCTGTGGTTTAGGCAATATGGTTTTGTAGTGGATATCTGAATATCTCACTGCCACAAGTGAGATGGGTTTTTCTCTGAGCAAATCCTCAGCTCAAAGTCAGTCATCTACCACCAAAATCCTGCGCAGCCCTTGCTGTTGAATCGCTAACCTAAATGATTGATTGCTTTAATAGATTCCCTCCACACTCCATTCACTACTACTACTGCACTTAGAATCAGGATTGGTATTAAACGGTCACTGAGGGAATCCTTCGCTTTATATTCTGCTCTAATACGAAATTGGCTTCCATTAGATACCGCCAGAGGGCCGAGCTCACACGCTCACACGCTCACTCACTCACTCACTCACTCACTCACTCACTCACTCACTCACTCACTCACTCACTCACTCACTCACTCACTCACTCACTCACTCACTCACTCACACACACACACACACACACACACACACACACACACACACACACACACACACACACACACACGCTAACACACAGACACACTCTAACAAGCTACTCATCCAGTGTGTTTCAAGAGGACCATTTATAATACAGGAGTACAGAGCCGACACAGTTGTCATGACGTATATAAGTGCAGAGTCAGTGTCTCTACTGGTATAATTGTGCATTATGTATTAGCCAGTTCTCAAAATGTATAGAAACTGATACAGCAAGGGCATCTTTTGATGAGCAAGCCACATGTGTAAATGTGTAACATTTATCTTATTCATTAAGGCGTGTGTTGAGTACACCAACCACAGACTAAAGCATAGGAGATGGGTGCCTTGAAACTAAACCCTTTGCTTTGCTTTTGACTTTATACTGTCACTTCTTCTGCTAGTTCTTCTTCTCTGTATTTTATCATCTTAAGGATGACTAGTTGTTAAATAACTCCCACAGACCAGGAAGCATTGGAGTCTAGGAATGATAAAAACATGACTATGACATTTTGACGTAACTAGGAATACAATAACATTTTAACATAACTAGGAATACTATAACATTTTTACATAACTAGGAATGCTATAACATTTTGACATAACTAGGAATACTATAACATTTTGACATAACTATAAATGCTATGACATTTTGACATAACTAGGAATGCTATAACATTTTGACATAACTATAAATGCTATGACATTTTGACATAACTAGGAATGCTATAACATTTTGACATAACTAGAAATGCTATGACATTTTGACATAACTAGGAATACTATAACATTTTGACATAACTAGGAATGCTATAACATTTTGACATTACTAGAAATGCTATAACATTTTGACTTAACGAGGAATGCTATAACATTTTGACATAACTAGGAATGCTATAACATTTTGACATAAGTAGGAATGCTATAACATTTTGACTTACTGAGGAATGCTATAACATTTTGACATAACTAGGAATGCTATAACATTTTGACATAACTAGGAATGCTATAACATTTTGACATAAGTAGGAATGCTATAACATTTTGACATAACTAGGAATACTATAACATTTTGACATAACTAGGAATACTATAACATTTTGACATAACTAGGAATGCTATAACATTTTGACATAACTAGGAATACTATAACATTTTGACATAACTAGGAATGCTATAACATTTTGACATAACTCAGAATGCTATAACATTTTGACATAACTAGGAATGCTATAACATTTTGTCATAACTAGGAATGCTATAACATTTTGACATAACTAGGAATGCTATAACATTTTGACATAAGTAGGAATGCTATAACATTTTGACATAACTAGGAATACTATAACATTTTGACATAACTAGGAATACTATAACATTTTGACATAACTATAAATGCTATGACATTTTGACATAACTAGGAATGCTATAACATTTTGACATAACTATAAATGCTATGACATTTTGACATAACTAGGAATGCTATAACATTTTGACATAACTAGAAATGCTATGACATTTTGACATAACTAGGAATACTATAACATTTTGACATAACTAGGAATGCTATAACATTTTGACATTACTAGAAATGCTATAACATTTTGACTTAACGAGGAATGCTATAACATTTTGACATAACTAGGAATGCTATAACATTTTGACATAAGTAGGAATGCTATAACATTTTGACTTACTGAGGAATGCTATAACATTTTGACATAACTAGGAATGCTATAACATTTTGACATAACTAGGAATGCTATAACATTTTGACATAAGTAGGAATGCTATAACATTTTGACATAACTAGGAATACTATAACATTTTGACATAACTAGGAATACTATAACATTTTGACATAACTAGGAATGCTATAACATTTTGACATAACTAGGAATACTATAACATTTTGACATAACTAGGAATGCTATAACATTTTGACATAACTCAGAATGCTATAACATTTTGACATAACTAGGAATGCTATAACATTTTGTCATAACTAGGAATGCTATAACATTTTGACATAACTAGGAATGCTATAACATTTTGACATAAGTAGGAATGCTATAACATTTTGACATAACTAGGAATACTATAACATTTTGACATAACTAGGAATACTATAACATTTTGACATAACTAGGAATGCTATAACATTTTGACATAACTAGGAATGCTATAACATTTTGACATAACTAGGAATGCTATAACATTTTGACATAACTAGGAATGCTATAACATTTTGACATAAGTAGGAATGCTATAACATTTTGACATAACTAGGAATACTATAACATTTTGACATAACTAGGAATACTATAACATTTTGACATAACTAGGAATGCTATAACATTTTGACATAACTAGGAATACTATAACATTTTGACATAACTAGGAATGCTATAACATTTTGACATAACTCAGAATGCTATAACATTTTGACATAACTAGGAATGCTATAACATTTTGTCATAACTAGGAATGCTATAACATTTTGTCATAACTAGGAATGCTATAACAATTTGACATAATTCAAAAGCCTAACACATTATGTATTTACTCAGACAGCTTGTGCTCCTGCCTCTCTCTGGTACTGTGTTTCAGAGCTGGTCTCTCAGAGGTTGGCAACATGTTTCTGCTCATGTCTTTTGATGATTTATTTGGGTCTTTAACACTACCTGGCCGTGCTGACCATTGGTTTTTGCTTATGAATTGATCCCTTTTGGTAGCCTTTTATTTTACTTTTTGCACATCACATTCACGTTGCTACTTATTGAGAATTTCTTCTTCACATCGTGTGAGGCCTACACCCATGAAACCCATGTTTAGTCTGTCATTCTTAGTCATCTCCCTCCTACAATTTACTGAGACCTTGATTGTAATTACCTAAATGAACAGCATGTTTTTGAACTGAGATTGGCTGTGAAGGCCGGCCGTCTATTATCATGGCCTTAATTATTATTTTGTCATTTGCTCCCATTAACATCCTCGACCTAATCTATTAATTACAATCTACATTAGCATGTAAATGAGAATAGAGCTAATAATTAAATTAATCTCTTTGAAGCCTTAATAGAATGACCTCTTGCTGCAGCTTTCATGGCTCAACCTACAGTAGAAGATCTAGGAAATGGAGTGACGTGACATGAGGAAGTCATGTGGTTTCACTGAGTTTGATAGAAATAGGGAATGAGAGTTCCATTTTAGGGGCTGGTTTTGAAGTTTTATGCTTGATTTCAGTTGATTTTGACTCAATGTCCTCATTGTGTTGCATGTGCAAGAACACCTGTGGTGTTTATCTCAACATTTTGCACAGGTGCTCTCTCTCAATCTCTGAATGGTCTTTAGCCGTGGCTATAGCAGTACACAGTAAGCGGTTTGTTCGGTACAGTGGGAGAGTGGGCCTCTTAAGGCTCTGCAGGGAGCTTCCGTGCCAGCATGGCTCAGTAATGAGAAAAGTCCTCCCCTCTCCAGACTAATGCTCATAAAAACTAATGACTGTGAACCCTGTCACCCCCCAACCCCCTCCCTCCTTCCAACCCTTTATTTCTCCGTCACTCCCTGCCTCGGTCTCTCTCTCAATCCCTTTTTCCTTCCTTCCCTCTCACCTTCTATCCATCCCTCCATCCTTTCATCCCTTCTTCCCTACCTCCTTGATGGGAACTGGTCATCCCTCTACTTTTGCTTGGTGGCAGAGAGGGGCATTAACCGTTCTGGCTATCCCCCTATCATTTTTTCCTCAATCGGGCCATAGGCAAATGATGAGGACAGAAAAAGTTTGCCCTGACCTGTCCCCCCTGCCCCCTGACCATGCACAAGTGACCACCCACCAGTGTGAGTGTGTAAATACCGTTACTAAGGAAAGACTGGGGGGAAACCCCAGATAATGAGGTGACGCTCTGAGAAACTTAAGCCACCAGCTGCCAGCCAGAGAGAGGAAAGCAGTTTGGAGTAAAAGTGAATGTGTCACGAAGAGACTTTTAATGGCTCGGCTGTTCTACTGTTCCGTTGGCTAGCAATAGGACTTAGCTGTCTATTCTGCTGTTCTGTTAGCTAGCAATAGGACTTAGCTGTCTATTCTGCTGTTCTGTTAGCTAGCAATAGGACATAGCTGTCTGTTCTACTGTTCCATTAGCTAGCAATAGGACTAAGCTGTCTATTCTGCTGTTCTGTTAGCTAACAATAGGACTTAGCTGTCTATTCTGCTGTTCAGTTAGCTAGCAATAGGACTAAGCTGTCTGTTCTACTGTTCCGTTAGCTAGCAATAGGACTTAGCTGTCTATTCTGCTGTTCTGTTAGCTAGCAAAAGGACTTAGCTGTCTATTCTGCTGTTCTGTTAGCTAGCAATTGGACATAGCTGTCTGTTGTACTGTTCCGTTAGCGAGCAATAGGACTTAGCTGTCTATTCTGCTGTTCTGTTAGCTAGCAATAGGACTTAGCTGTCTATTCTGCTGTTCTGTTAGCTAGCAATAGGACTTAGCTGTCTGTTCTACTGTTCCGTTAGCGAGCAATAGGACTTAGCTGTCTATTCTGCTGTTCTGTTAGCTATCAATAGGACTTAGCTGTCTATTCTGCTGTTCTGTTAGCTAGCAAAAGGACTTAGCTGTCTATTCTGCTGTTCTGTTAGCTAGCAATTGGACATAGCTGTCTGTTGTACTGTTCCGTTAGCGAGCAATAGGACTTAGCTGTCTATTCTTCTGTTCTGTTAGCTAGCAATAGGACTTAGCTGTCTATTCTGCTGTTCCGTTAGCTAGCAATAGGACTTAGCTGTCTATTCTGCTGTTCCGTTAGCTATCAATAGGACTTAGCTGTCTGTTCTACTGTTCCATTAGATAGCAATAGGACTTAGCTGTCTATTCTGCTGTTCCGTTAGCTATCAATAGGACTTAGCTGTCTGTTCTACTGTTCCATTAGATAGCAATAGGACTTAGCTGTCTGTTCTGCTGTTCCGTTAGCTTGCAATAGGACTTAGCTGTCTGTTCTGCTGTTCCGTTAGCTATCAATAGGACTTAGCTGTCTATTCTGCTGTTCCGTTAGCTATCAATAGGACTTAGCTGTCTGTTCTACTGTTCCATTAGATAGAAATAGGACTTAGCTGTCTGTTCTGCTGTTCCGTTAGCTTGCAATAGGGCTTAGCTGTTTGTTCTGCTGTTCCGTTAGCTATCAATAGGACTTACTGTCTGTTCTTCTGTTCCATTAGATAGCAATAGGACTTAGCTGTCTGTTCTGCTGTTCCATTAGATAGCAATAGGACTTAGCTGTCTGTTCTGCTGTTCTGTTAGCTATCAATAGGACTTATCTGTCTATTCTGCTGTTCCGTTAGCTAGCAATAGGACTTATCTGTCTGTTCTGCTGTTCTGTTAGCTATCAATGGGACTTAGCTGTCTGTTCTGCTGTTCCGTTAGCTAGCAATAGGACTTAGCTGTCTGTTATGCTGTTCTGTTAGCTATTAATATGACTTAGCTGTCTATTCTGCTGTTCCATTAGCTATCAATAGGACTTAGCTGTCTGTTCTACTGTTCCATTAGATAGCAATAGGACTTAGCTGTCTATTCTGCTGTTCCGTTAGCTATCAATAGGACTTAGCTGTCTGTTCTACTGTTCCATTAGATAGCAATAGGACTTAGCTGTCTGTTCTGCTGTTCCGTTAGCTTGCAATAGGACTTAGCTGTCTGTTCTGCTGTTCCGTTAGCTATCAATAGGACTTAGCTGTCTATTCTGCTGTTCCGTTAGCTATCAATAGGACTTAGCTGTCTGTTCTACTGTTCCATTAGATAGAAATAGGACTTAGCTGTCTGTTCTGCTGTTCCGTTAGCTTGCAATAGGGCTTAGCTGTTTGTTCTGCTGTTCCGTTAGCTATCAATAGGACTTACTGTCTGTTCTTCTGTTCCATTAGATAGCAATAGGACTTAGCTGTCTGTTCTGCTGTTCCATTAGATAGCAATAGGACTTAGCTGTCTGTTCTGCTGTTCTGTTAGCTATCAATAGGACTTATCTGTCTATTCTGCTGTTCCGTTAGCTAGCAATAGGACTTATCTGTCTGTTCTGCTGTTCTGTTAGCTATCAATGGGACTTAGCTGTCTGTTCTGCTGTTCCGTTAGCTAGCAATAGGACTTAGCTGTCTGTTATGCTGTTCTGTTAGCTATTAATATGACTTAGCTGTCTATTCTGCTGTTCCATTAGCTATCAATAGGACTTAGCTGTCTGTTCTACTGTTCCATTAGATAGCAATAGGACTTAGCTGTCTATTCTGCTGTTCCGTTAGCTATCAATAGGACTTAGCTGTCTGTTCTACTGTTCCATTAGATAGCAATAGGACTTAGCTGTCTGTTCTGCTGTTCCGTTAGCTTGCAATAGGACTTAGCTGTCTGTTCTGCTGTTCCGTTAGCTATCAATAGGACTTAGCTGTCTATTCTGCTGTTCCGTTAGCTATCAATAGGACTTAGCTGTCTGTTCTACTGTTCCATTAGATAGAAATAGGACTTAGCTGTCTGTTCTGCTGTTCCGTTAGCTTGCAATAGGGCTTAGCTGTTTGTTCTGCTGTTCCGTTAGCTATCAATAGGACTTACTGTCTGTTCTTCTGTTCCATTAGATAGCAATAGGACTTAGCTGTCTGTTCTGCTGTTCCATTAGATAGCAATAGGACTTAGCTGTCTGTTCTGCTGTTCTGTTAGCTATCAATAGGACTTATCTGTCTATTCTGCTGTTCCGTTAGCTAGCAATAGGACTTATCTGTCTGTTCTGCTGTTCTGTTAGCTATCAATGGGACTTAGCTGTCTGTTCTGCTGTTCCGTTAGCTAGCAATAGGACTTAGCTGTCTGTTATGCTGTTCTGTTAGCTATTAATATGACTTATCTGTCTGTTCTGCTGTTCTGTTAGCTATGAATAGGACTTAGCTGTCTATTCTGCTGTTCCGTTAGCTAGCAATAGGACTTAGCTGTCTATTATGCTGTTCCATTAGCTATCAATAGGACTTAGCTGTCTGTTCTACTGTTCCATTAGATAGCAATAGGACTTAGCTGTCTGTTCTGCTGTTCCGTTAGCTAGTAATAGGGCTTATCTGTTTGTGGCAGATTCGTTGGCCAGTGCAGGGAAATGGGAATTGCACAACGTTATTACACCATTACTGCCAAGCTACATTACCGTTCCAAAGTTTGGGGTCACTTAGAAATGTCCTTGTTTTTGAAAGAAACATTAGAGGGTCTAGTTTGAGAAACAGACGACTCACAAGTCCTCAACTGGCAGCTTCATTAGCACTTGTTGGCTGCTTTCCTTCACTCTGTGATCCGACTCATCCCAAGCCATCTCAATTTGATGGATCGAGGGAAAGATGAACGGAGCAAAGTACAGAGAGATCCTTGATGAGAACCTGCTCCTGAGCGCTCAGGACCTCAGACTGGGGTGAAGGTTCACCTTCCAACAGGACAATGACACTAAGCACACAGCCAAGACAAAGCAGGAGTGGCTTCAGGACAAGTTTCTGAATGTCTTTGAGTGGCCCAGCCAAAGCCTGGTCGAACATCTCTGGAGAGACCTGAAAATAACTGTGCAGCGACACTCGCTATACAGCCTGACAGAACACGAGAGGATCTGCAGAGAAGAATGGGAGAAACTCCCCAAATACAGGTGTGACAAGCTTGTAGCGTCATACCCAAGAAGACTCAATTCTGTAATCGCTGCCAAAGGTGCTTCGACAAAGTACTAAGTAAAAGGTCTGAATACTTGTGCAAATGTGATATCAGTTTTTTTATTTTTAATACATTTGCACAAATTTCTAAGAGGTATTGTGGGGTATTGTGTGTAAATTGATGAGGGGGATAAACAATGTAATACATTTTAGAATAAGGCTGTAACGTAACAAAATGTGGAAAAAGTCATTGGGTCTTAATACTGTATGTGTTGGTATATCTCCAATATAAAACATTCACAGTTTGCTTGTGGCAGGGATTTCATTATTGGGATGCTTGGGTAGGATTTGCATATCATTGCTGTTGCACAATGTATACAGGCAGGCTGAAGTAATCCTTTTCTTGGGATGCATCTGCTCTGCAGTATGTCTGGGATTGAGGAACACGGCCAGGCTCAACCAACAGGTGTGATCACCTGCTGCTGACAGGAATTGGAAGCACAGGCCTGCATGGCGGCTGGAGTGTGTGGACACATAAACACACACACGCACACAAGCATGCTGAGGCAAACACACACACACACAGACACACACACACACACGCTCATAAATAGCATCACGTCCTCCTTCAATCCTTTCACTAAACCAGCAGCCGATAATTAGGGAGTTATACCGACCCAGCATGACCTGAAATCACAGGGAGAATGTATCATACATATGATGAACAGGGAGGGGAAAAAAGAAGGGAGGAGGAGGTGGGGCGGGGGGGTATAGCACAAATTGCCTACTGGAGTGTAAAATGAAACCGTGCCACCACAGGTCCCAGAATAATAATATGGAGCTGAGGCGGAGAGTCCCGGTCCAATGCTTAGCTCACCCGAACCTGCACCAGAAAGGTCGAGGCAGAACATCCGCACACACACACAGTATCTCAGCTTAACGAGGAGGTGAATCTCACCCACACAATTTGTGTAAGCAAGTTACCTACATAAATAAATTATCATTAGGGACGGATGGATGGAAGAGAGGAAGGGATGGGAGGAAGGGAGGGAGGGGGAAGGGAGGGATGGGAGAAAGGGAGGGGGAAGGGAGGGATGGGAGAAAGGGGGGAATAGGAGAAAGGGAGGGGAAATGGAGGGAGAAGGGAGGAAGGGGAAGGGAGAGATGGGAGAAAGGGAGGGGGATGGGAGAAAGGGAGGGATGGGAGAAAGTGAGGGGGAAGGGAGGGATGGGATGAGGGAGGGAGGATGGGAGGGATGGGAGAAAGGGAGGGGGAAGGGAGGGATGGGATGGGAGAAAGGGAGGGGGAAGGGAGGGATGGGAGAAAGGGAGGAATAGGAGAAAGGGAGGGGAAATGGAGGGAGAAGGGAGGAAGGGGAAGGGAGAGATGGGAGAAAGGGAGGGGGATGGGAGAAAGGGAGGGATGGGAGAAAGTGAGGGGGAAGGGAGGGATGGGATGAGGGAGGGAGGAGGGGAGGGATGGGAGAAAGGGAGGGGGAAGGGAGGGAGGGGATGGGAGAAAGGGAGGGGGAAGGGAGGGATGGGAGAAAGGGAGGAATAGGAGAAAGGGAGGGGAAATGGAGGGAGAAGGGAGGAAGGGGAAGGGAGAGATGGGAGAAAGGGAGGGGGATGGGAGAAAGGGAGGGATGGGAGAAAGGGAGGGGGAAGGGATGGGATGAGGGAGGGAGGATGGGAGGGATGGGAGAAAGGGAGGGGGAAGGGAGGGATGGGATGGGAGAAAGGGAGGGGGAAGGGAGGGATGGGATAATGGGGAGGGAGGGAGGGAGGGATGGGATGAGGGAGGGAGGGAGGGAGGGAGGGAGGGAGGGAGGGAGGGAGGGAGGGAGGGAGGGAGGGAGGGAGGGAGGGAGGGAGGGAGGGGGGAAGGAGGGATGGGATAATGGGGAGGAAGGGAGGGATGGGATGAGTGAGGGTGGGAGGGTGGGAGAAAGGGAGGGGGAAGGGAGGGATGGGATAAAGGGGAGGGAGGGAGAGATGGGATGGGAGGGAGGGAGGGCAAGGGAGAAATGGGATAGAGGGAGGGGGAGGGAGGGATGGGAGAAAGAGGGGGATAACTGCAGCTCGGTTTTTTCCCAAAGGTGCACTGCTTCTTTGCCCCATGCATTATGAAGACTGAATGGATTGTGTGCTACTACTGTCTGTGAGAGGTAGACTAGGCCTGCATACTGCTGAATGTGAACAGTGGTGTGATCAGATAAAAACTGATAGTAGAGAAGAAGAGAGAGAGATTTTCAAACAAGGCACAGGGGACTACTATAGATACAGTTGAAGTCGGAAGTTTACATACACCTTAGCCAATTCCCTGTCTTAGGTCAGTTAGGATCATCACTTCATTTAAAAAATGTGAAATGTCAGAATAATATTAGAGAGAATGATTTATTTCAGCTTTTATTTCTTTCATCACATTCCCAGTGGGTCAGATGTTTACATGCACTCAATTAGTATTTAGTAGCATTGTTTCGGGTATCCGTCCACAAGCTTCCCACAATAAGTTGGGGGAATTTTGGCCCATTCCTCCTGACAGAGCTGGTGTAACTGACTCAGGTTTGTAGGCCTCCTTGCTCGCACACGCTTTTTCAGTTCCGCCCACACATTTTCTATGGGATTGAGGTCAGGGCTTTGTAATGGCCACTCCAATACCTTGACTTTGTTGTCCTTAAGCCATTTTTCCACAACTTTGGAAGTATGCTTGGGGTCATTGTCTATTTGGAAGACCCATTTGCGAAACCAAGCTTTGACTTCCTGACTGATGCAATGAGATGTTGCTTCAATATATCCACATAATTTTCCATCGTCATGATGCCATCTATGTGCCCTCCTGCAGCAAAGCACCCCCACAACATGATGCTGCCGCCCCCGTGTTTCACAGTTGGGATGGTGTTCTCCGGCTTGCAAGCCTCCCCCTTTTTCCTCCAAACATAATGATGGTCATTATGGCCAAAAAGTACGATCTTTGTCCCTATGTGCAGTTGCAAACCGTAGTCTGGCTTTTTTATGACGGTTTTGGAGCAGTGGCTTCTTCCTTGCTGAGCAACCTCTCAGGTTATGTTGATTTAGGACTTGTTTTTACTGTGGATATAGATACTTTTGTACCTGTTTCCTCCAACAACTTCACAAGGTCCTTTGCTGGGATTGATTTGCACTTTTCGCACAAAAGTACATTCACCTCTAGGAGACATGACGGATCTCCTTTCTGAGTGGTGTGACGGCTGCTTAGTCCCATGCTTTTTATACTTGCGTACAATTGTTTGTACAGATGAACGTGGTACCTTCAGGCGTTTGGAAATTGCTCCCAAGGATGAAACAGATTTTTTTCAGAGGTCTTGGTTGATTTTTTTTGATTTTCCCATGATGTCAAGCAAAGAGGCACTGAGTTTGAAGGTAGGCCTTGAAATACATCCACAGGTACACCTCCAATTGACTCAAATGATGTCAATTAGCCCATCAGAAGCTTCAAAAGCCATTACATTTTCTGGAATTTTACAAGCTTTTCAGGCACAGTCAACTTAGTGTATGTAAACTTCTGACCCACTGGAATTGTGATACAGTGAATTATAAGTGAAATAATCTGTCTGTAAACAATTGTTGGAAAAATTACTTGTGTCATGCACAAAGTAGATGTCCTAACTGACTTGCCAAAACTATAGTTTGTTAACAATAAATCTGTGGAGTGGTTGTAAAATTAGTTTTAATGACTCCTAAGTGTATGTAAACTTCCGACTTCAACTGAACAAGACAAGTGTAGCAATGACTTCCGGGGGCTGAAGTCATCAACTCTTTCTGGTCAAAAGTAGTGCACTATGAAGGGAATAGTGTTCAATTTTTGACACATATTTGTGACCATAGCAAGGGATCAGAGTCACGAGAGGCAGAGTGGCTGATTGTCTGGCTAATTAGCATTAACAACACTTCACACCTGTTCAGATCAGAAAGGTTATTCGGAGGGGAGGGGAGGGGGATTTATTAGTGGGAAGTATCAAACACACACACACATTCTGACACATGCATACTGTACACACACACACACACACACACACACACACACACACACACACACACACACACACACACACACACACACACTTCTAATTTTCAGTATCAGGATTTTAATGTTCAATAGGCACTTACAGTAGGGATGGGCACTTACAGAGAGCAGCAAGGTCTCACTCTGTGCTGAAATATATTTGCAGCTCCTCCGTATTGAACCAAGTCATTCTATTACATTGCCCCTGTAATAACCTGCACTGCTGGTTTGATTGGACTGGTTTTGGACACAGCGAGAGTCCCCGTCCCCTCCATATTCTAATGGCCCCTCTGTTACGACCCTGTCGTCAGGTTTATCTACAGAGCAGTCGGGGGCCTGTGGTCTCTGTTAGTTCCCCTCGGAGTGTGTGTGTGCCTGCATGTGTGAGTGTATTTGAATGATTGTGTTTGTCATGGTTGTTTCCGGGGCCGTTCAGGGGCTGGCTGGGAGATGGGGCCCTCTGGGTATCAGGATAACTGTTAGTGATGTACTGGAGTGATTTCATTGATTTCATTGATCACATCAGATTCCTAGCGACACAGAGTGGCTACGAATTAACGGACATGAAATTCCCTATATAGTGTACTACTTTTGACTATGTTTCCTGGTCAAAAGCAATGCACTGACTATACAGGGATAGGGGGCCATTTCTGATGCAGCCAGAGAGAGTGTACTGTCAAGAGAGAGCACATTTGTGGGTTGACTTCTAACATAAAAAAAGAGCTGAGGGTACAATGACTTGTGGTCGCTGGGGTGGAGCGTCAAAGCTATTTAC
>NC_068449.1:49178400-49193400 GCF_023373465.1 Oncorhynchus keta | reverse complement strand
GTGTATTTGCCATAGATGACTAGGGGAAGCCTGTAAGTGTATTTGCCATGAAATGACTAGGGGAAACCTGTAAGTGTATTTACCATAGATGACTATGGCAAACCTGTAAGTGTATTTGCCATAGATGACTAGGGCAACCCTGTAAGTGTATTTGCCATAGATGACTAGGGGAAACCTGTAAGTGTATTTGCCATAGATGACTAGGGGAAGCCTGTAAGTGTATTTTCCAGAAATGACTAGGGGAAACCTGTAAGTGTATTTGCCATAGATGACTCGGGGAAGCCTGTAAGTGTATTTGCCATAAATGACTAGGGGAAGCCTGTAAGTGTATTTGCCATAAATGACTAGTGGAAACCTGTAAGTGTATTTGCCATAAATGACTAGGGGAAGCATGTACGTGTATTTGCCATAGATGACTAAGGGAAACCTGTAAGTGTATTTGCCATAAATGACTAGGGGAAACCTGTAAGTGTATTTGCCATAGATGACTAGGGGAAGCCTGTAAGTGTATTTGCCATAAATGACTAGGGGAAACCTGTAAGTGTATTTGCCATAGATGACTCGGGGAAGCCTGTAAGTGTATTTGCCATAAATGACTAGGGGAAGCCTGTAAGTGTATTTGCCATAAATGACTAGGGGAAACCTGTAAGTGTATTTGCCATAGATGACTAGGGGAAACCTGTAAGTGTATTTGCCATAGATGACTAGGGGAAGCCTGTAAGTGTATTTGCCATGAAATGACTAGGGGAAACCTGTAAGTGTATTTGCCATAGATGACTAGGGGAAGCCTGTAAGTGTATTTGCCATAGATGACTAGGGGAAGCCTGTAAGTGTATTTTCCAGAAATTACTAGGGGAAACCTGTAAGTGTATTTGCCATAGATGACTAGGGGAAGCCTGTAAGTGTATTTGCCATAAATGACTAGGGGAAGCCTGTAAGTGTATTTGCCATAGATGACTCGGGGAAGCCTGTAAGTGTATTTGCCATAAATGACTAGGGGAAGCCTGTAAGTGTATTTGCCATAAATGACTAGTGGAAACCTGTAAGTGTATTTGCCATAAATGACTAGGGGAAGCCTGTAAGTGTATTTGCCATAGATGACTAAGGGAAATCTGTAAGTGTATTTGCCATAAATGACTAGGGGAAACCTGTAAGTGTATTTGCCATAGATGACTATGGGAAACCTGTAAGTGTATTTGCCATAGATGACTATGGGAAACCTGTAAGTGTATTTGCCATAGATGACTAAGGGAAACCTGTAAGTGTATTTGCCATAGATGACTAGGGGAAGCCTGTAAGTGTATTTGCCATAGATGACTAGGGGAAACATGTAAGTGTATTTGCCATAGATGACTAGGGGAAGCCTGTAAGTGTATTTGCCATAAATGACTAGGGGAAACCTGTAAGTGTATTTGCCATAGATTACTCAGGAAGCCTGTAAGTGTATTTGCCATAAATGACTAGGGGAAACCTGTAAGTGTATTTGCCATAGATGACTATGGGAATCCTGTAAGTGTATTTGCCATAAATGACTAAGGGAAACCTGTAAGTGTATTTGCCATAGATGACTAGGGGAAGCCTGTACATGTATTTGCCATAGATGACTAGGGGAAACCTGTAAGTGTATTTGCCATAGATGACTAGGGGAAGCCTGTAAGTGTATTTGCTATAAATGACTAGGGGAAACCTGTAAGTGTATTTGCCATAGATGACCCGGGAAGCCTGTAAGTGTATTTGCCATAAATGACTAGGGGAAACCTGTAAGTGTATTTGCCATAAATGACTAGGGGAAGCCTGTAAGTGTATTTGCCATAAATGACTAGGGGAAACCTGTAAGTGTATTTGCCATAGATGACTAAGGGAAACCTGTAAGTGTATTTGCCATAGATGACTAGGGGAAACCTGTAAGTGTATTTGCCATAGATGACTAGGGGAAGCCTGTAAGTGTATTTTCCAGAAATGACTAGGGGAAACCTGTAAGTGTATTTGCCATAGATGACTCGGGGAAGCCTGTAAGTGTATTTGCCATAAATGACTAGGGGAAGCCTGTAAGTGTATTTGCCATAAATGACTAGTGGAAACCTGTAAGTGTATTTGCCATAAATGACTAGGGGAAGCATGTACGTGTATTTGCCATAGATGACTAAGGGAAACCTGTAAGTGTATTTGCCATAAATGACTAGGGGAAACCTGTAAGTGTATTTGCCATAGATGACTAGGGGAAGCCTGTAAGTGTATTTGCCATAAATGACTAGGGGAAACCTGTAAGTGTATTTGCCATAGATGACTCGGGGAAGCCTGTAAGTGTATTTGCCATAAATGACTAGGGGAAGCCTGTAAGTGTATTTGCCATAAATGACTAGGGGAAACCTGTAAGTGTATTTGCCATAGATGACTAGGGGAAACCTGTAAGTGTATTTGCCATAGATGACTAGGGGAAGCCTGTAAGTGTATTTGCCATGAAATGACTAGGGGAAACCTGTAAGTGTATTTGCCATAGATGACTATGGGAAACCTGTAAGTGTATTTGCCATAGATGACTAGGGAAGCCTGTAAGTGTATTTGCCATAGATGACTAGGGAAGCCTGTAAGTGTATTTTCCAGAAATTACTAGGGAAACCTGTAAGTGTATTTGCCATAGATGACTAGGGAAGCCTGTAAGTGTATTTGCCATAAATGACTAGGGAAGCCTGTAAGTGTATTTGCCATAGATGACTCAGGGAAGCCTGTAAGTGTATTTGCCATAAATGACTAGGGAAGCCTGTAAGTGTATTTGCCATAAATGACTAGTGGAAACCTGTAAGTGTATTTGCCATAAATGACTAGGGGAAGCCTGTAAGTGTATTTGCCATAGATGACTAAGGGAAATCTGTAAGTGTATTTGCCATAAATGACTAGGGAAACCTGTAAGTGTATTTGCCATAGATGACTATGGGAAACCTGTAAGTGTATTTGCCATAGATGACTATGGGAAACCTGTAAGTGTATTTGCCATATATGACTAAGGAAAACCTGTAAGTGTATTTGCCATAGATGACTAGGGGAAGCCTGTAAGTGTATTTGCCATAGATGACTAGGGGAAACATGTAAGTGTATTTGCCATAGATGACTAGGGGAAGCCTGTAAGTGTATTTGCCATAAATGACTTGGGGAAACCTGTAAGTGTATTTGCCATAGATGACTAGGGGAAGCCTGTAAGTGTATTTTCCAGAAATGACTAGGGGAAACCTGTAAGTGTATTTGCCATAGATGACTCGGGGAAGCCTGTAAGTGTATTTGCCATAGATGACTAGGGGAAGCCTGTAAGTGTATTTGCCATAAATGACTAGGGGAAGCCTGTAAGTGTATTTGCCATAGATGACTCGGGGAAGCCTGTAAGTGTATTTGCCATAAATGACTAGGGGAAGCCTGTAAGTGTATTTGCCATAAATGACTAGTGGAAACCTGTAAGTGTATTTGCCATAAATGACTAGGGGAAGCCTGTAAGTGTATTTGCCATAGATGACTAAGGGAAATCTGTAAGTGTATTTGCCATAAATGACTAGGGGAAACCTGTAAGTGTATTTGCCATAGATGACTATGGGAAACCTGTAAGTGTATTTGCCATAGATGACTATGGGAAACCTGTAAGTGTATTTGCCATATATGACTAAGGAAAACCTGTAAGTGTATTTGCCATAGATGACTAGGGGAAGCCTGTAAGTGTATTTGCCATAGATGACTAGGGGAAACATGTAAGTGTATTTGCCATAGATGACTAGGGGAAGCCTGTAAGTGTATTTGCCATAAATGACTTGGGGAAACCTGTAAGTGTATTTGCCATAGATGACTAGGGGAAGCCTGTAAGTGTATTTTCCAGAAATGACTAGGGGAAACCTGTAAGTGTATTTGCCATAGATGACTCGGGGAAGCCTGTAAGTGTATTTGCCATAAATGACTAGGGGAAGCCTGTAAGTGTATTTGCCATAAATGACTAGTGGAAACCTGTAAGTGTATTTGCCATAAATGACTAGGGGAAGCATGTACGTGTATTTGCCATAGATGACTAAGGGAAACCTGTAAGTGTATTTGCCATAAATGACTAGGGGAAACCTGTAAGTGTATTTGCCATAGATGACTAGGGAAGCCTGTAAGTGTATTTGCCATAAATGACTAGGGAAACCTGTAAGTGTATTTGCCATAGATGACTCGGGAAGCCTGTAAGTGTATTTGCCATAAATGACTAGGGGAAGCCTGTAAGTGTATTTGCCATAAATGACTAGGGGAAACCTGTAAGTGTATTTGCCATAGATGACTAGGGGAAACCTGTAAGTGTATTTGCCATAGATGACTAGGGGAAGCCTGTAAGTGTATTTGCCATGAAATGACTAGGGGAAACCTGTAAGTGTATTTGCCATAGATGACTATGGGAAACCTGTAAGTGTATTTGCCATAGATGACTAGGGGAAGCCTGTAAGTGTATTTGCCATAGATGACTAGGGGAAGCCTGTAAGTGTATTTTCCAGAAATTACTAGGGGAAACCTGTAAGTGTATTTGCCATAGATGACTAGGGGAAGCCTGTAAGTGTATTTGCCATAAATGACTAGGGGAAGCCTGTAAGTGTATTTGCCATAGATGACTCGGGGAAGCCTGTAAGTGTATTTGCCATAAATGACTAGGGGAAGCCTGTAAGTGTATTTGCCATAAATGACTAGTGGAAACCTGTAAGTGTATTTGCCATAAATGACTAGGGAAGCCTGTAAGTGTATTTGCCATAGATGACTAAGGGAAATCTGTAAGTGTATTTGCCATAAATGACTAGGGAAACCTGTAAGTGTATTTGCCATAGATGACTATGGGAAACCTGTAAGTGTATTTGCCATAGATGACTATGGGAAACCTGTAAGTGTATTTGCCATATATGACTAAGGAAAACCTGTAAGTGTATTTGCCATAGATGACTAGGGGAAGCCTGTAAGTGTATTTGCCATAGATGACTAGGGGAAACATGTAAGTGTATTTGCCATAGATGACTAGGGGAAGCCTGTAAGTGTATTTGCCATAAATGACTTGGGGAAACCTGTAAGTGTATTTGCCATAGATTACTCGGGAAGCCTGTAAGTGTATTTGCCATAAATGACTAGGGGAAACCTGTAAGTGTATTTGCCATAAATGACTAGTGGAAGCCTGTAAGTGTATTTGCCATAAATGACTAGGGGAAGCCTGTAAGTGTATTTGACATAAATGACTAGGGGAAGCCTCTAAGTGTATTTGCCATAGATGACTAAGGGAAATCTGTAAGTGTATTTGCCATAAATGACTAGGGGAAACCTGTAAGTGTATTTGCCATAGATGACTATGGGAAACCTGTAAGTGTATTTGCCATAGATGACTATGGGAATCCTGTAAGTGTATTTGCCATAAATGACTAAGGGAAACCTGTAAGTGTATTTGCCATAGATGACTAGGGGAAGCCTGTACATGTATTTGCCATAGATGACTAGGGGAAACCTGTAAGTGTATTTGCCATAGATGACTAGGGGAAGCCTGTAAGTGTATTTGCTATAAATGACTAGGGGAAACCTGTAAGTGTATTTGCCATAGATGACTCGGGAAGCCTGTAAGTGTATTTGCCATAAATGACTAGGGGAAACCTGTAAGTGTATTTGCCATAAATGACTAGGGGAAGCCTGTAAGTGTATTTGCCATAAATGACTAGGGGAAACCTGTAAGTGTATTTGCCATAGATGACTAAGGGAAACCTGTAAGTGTATTTGCCATAAATGACTAGGGGAAACCTGTAAGTGTATTTGCCATAAATGACTAGGGGAAGCCTGTAAGTGTATTTGCCATAAATGACTAGGGGAAACCTGTAAGTGTATTTGCCATAAATGACTAGGGGAAAACTGTAAGTGTATTTGCCATAAATGACTAGGGGAAACCTGTAAGTGTATTTGCCATAGATGACTATGGGAAACCTGTAAGTGTATTTGCCATAGATGACTATGGGAAACCTGTAAGTGTATTTGCCATAAATGACTAGGGGAACCTGTAAGTGTATTTGCCATAGATGACTAGGGGAAACCTGTAAGTGTATTTGCCATAGATGACTAGGGGAAGCCTGTAAGTGTATTTTCCAGAAATGACTAGGGGAAACCTGTAAGTGTATTTGCCATAGATGACTCGGGGAAGCCTGTAAGTGTATTTGCCATAAATGACTAGGGGAAGCCTGTAAGTGTATTTGTCATAAATGACTAGTGGAAACCTGTAAGTGTATTTGCCATAAATGACTAGGGGAAGCATGTACGTGTATTTGCCATAGATGACTAAGGGAAACCTGTAAGTGTATTTGCCATAAATGACTAGGGGAAACCTGTAAGTGTATTTGCCATAGATGACTAGGGGAAGCCTGTAAGTGTATTTGCCATAAATGACTAGGGGAAACCTGTAAGTGTATTTGCCATAGATGACTCGGGGAAGCCTGTAAGTGTATTTGCCATAAATGACTAGGGGAAGCCTGTAAGTGTATTTGCCATGAAATGACTAGGGGAAACCTGTAAGTGTATTTGCCATAGATGACTATGGGAAACCTGTAAGTGTATTTGCCATAGATGACTAGGGGAAGCCTGTAAGTGTATTTGCCATAGATGACTAGGGGAAGCCTGTAAGTGTATTTGCCATAAATGACTAGGGGAAGCCTGTAAGTGTATTTGCCATGAAATGACTAGGGGAAACCTGTAAGTGTATTTGCCATAGATGACTATGGGAAACCTGTAAGTGTATTTGCCATAGATGACTAGGGGAAGCCTGTAAGTGTATTTGCCATAGATGACTAGGGGAAGCCTGTAAGTGTATTTTCCAGAAATTACTAGGGGAAACCTGTAAGTGTATTTGCCATAGATGACTAGGGAAGCCTGTAAGTGTATTTGCCATAAATGACTAGGGAAGCCTGTAAGTGTATTTGCCATAGATGACTCAGGGAAGCCTGTAAGTGTATTTGCCATAAATGACTAGGGAAGCCTGTAAGTGTATTTTCCATAAATGACTAGTGGAAACCTGTAAGTGTATTTGCCATAAATGACTAGGGAAGCCTGTAAGTGTATTTGCCATAGATGACTAAGGGAAATCTGTAAGTGTATTTGCCATAAATGACTAGGGGAAACCTGTAAGTGTATTTGCCATAGATGACTATGGGAAACCTGTAAGTGTATTTGCCATAGATGACTATGGGAAACCTGTAAGTGTATTTGCCATAGATGACTAAGGGAAACCTGTAAGTGTATTTGCCATAGATGACTAGGGGAAGCCTGTAAGTGTATTTGCCATAGATGACTAGGGGAAACATGTAAGTGTATTTGCCATAGATGACTAGGGGAAGCCTGTAAGTGTATTTGCCATAGATGACTAGGGGAAGCCTGTAAGTGTATTTTCCAGAAATTACTAGGGGAAACCTGTAAGTGTATTTGCCATAGATGACTAGGGGAAGCCTGTAAGTGTATTTGCCATAAATGACTAGGGGAAGCCTGTAAGTGTATTTGCCATAGATGACTCGGGGAAGCCTGTAAGTGTATTTGCCATAAATGACTAGGGGAAGCCTGTAAGTGTATTTGCCATAAATGACTAGTGGAAACCTGTAAGTGTATTTGCCATAAATGACTAGGGGAAGCCTGTAAGTGTATTTGCCATAGATGACTAAGGGAAATCTGTAAGTGTATTTGCCATAAATGACTAGGGGAAACCTGTAAGTGTATTTGCCATAGATGACTATGGGAAACCTGTAAGTGTATTTGCCATAGATGACTATGGGAAACCTGTAAGTGTATTTGCCATAGATGACTAAGGGAAACCTGTAAGTGTATTTGCCATAGATGACTAGGGGAAGCCTGTAAGTGTATTTGCCATAGATGACTAGGGGAAACATGTAAGTGTATTTGCCATAGATGACTAGGGGAAGCCTGTAAGTGTATTTGCCATAAATGACTAGGGGAAACCTGTAAGTGTATTTGCCATAGATTACTCGGGAAGCCTGTAAGTGTATTTGCCATAAATGACTAGGGGAAGCCTGTAAGTGTATTTGACATAAATGACTAGGGGAAGCCTGTAAGTGTATTTGCCATAAATGACTAGGGGAAGCCTGTAAGTGTATTTGACATAAATGACTAGGGGAAGCATCTAAGTGTATTTGCCATAGATGACTAAGGGAAATCTGTAAGTGTATTTGCCATAAATGACTAGGGGAAACCTGTAAGTGTATTTGCCATAGATGACTATGGGAAACCTGTAAGTGTATTTGCCATAGATGACTATGGGAATCCTGTAAGTGTATTTGCCATAAATGACTAAGGGAAACCTGTAAGTGTATTTGCCATAGATGACTAGGGGAAGCCTGTACATGTATTTGCCATAGATGACTAGGGGAAACCTGTAAGTGTATTTGCCATAGATGACTAGGGGAAGCCTGTAAGTGTATTTGCTATAAATGACTAGGGGGAACCTGTAAGTGTATTTGCCATAGATGACTCGGGAAGCCTGTAAGTGTATTTGCCATAAATGACTAGGGGAAACCTGTAAGTGTATTTGCCATAAATGACTAGGGGAAGCCTGTAAGTGTATTTGCCATAAATGACTAGGGGAAACCTGTAAGTGTATTTGCCATAGATGACTAAGGGAAACCTGTAAGTGTATTTGCCATAAATGACTAGGGGAAACCTGTAAGTGTATTTGCCATAAATGACTAGGGGAAGCCTGTAAGTGTATTTGCCATAAATGACTAGGGGAAACCTGTAAGTGTATTTGCCATAAATGACTAGGGGAAAACTGTAAGTGTATTTGCCATAAATGACTAGGGGAAACCTGTAAGTGTATTTGCCATAGATGACTATGGGAAACCTGTAAGTGTATTTGCCATAGATGACTATGGGAAACCTGTAAGTGTATTTGCCATAAATGACTAGGGGAAACCTGTAAGTGTATTTGCAATAAATTACTAGGGGAAGCCTGTAAGTGTATTTGCCATAAATGACTAGGGGAAGCCTGTAAGTGTATTTGCCATAAATGACTAGGGGAAGCATGTAAGTGTATTTGCCATAAATGACTAGGGGAAGCCTGTAAGTGTATTTGCCATAAATGACTAGGGGAAACCTGTAAGTGTATTTGCCATAAATGACTAGGGGAAACCTGTAAGTGTATTTGCCATAAATGACTAGGGGAAAACTGTAAGTGTATTTGCCATAAATGACTAGGGGAAACCTGTAAGTGTATTTGCCATAGATGACTATGGGAAACCTGTAAGTGTATTTGCCATAGATGACTATGGGAAACCTGTAAGTGTATTTGCCATAAATGACTAGGGGAAACCTGTAAGTGTATTTGCAATAAATTACTAGGGGAAGCCTGTAAGTGTATTTGCCATAAATGACTAGGGGACACCTGTACGTGTATTTGCCATAGATGACTAGGGGAAACCTGTAAGTGTATTTGCAATAAATTACTAGGGGAAGCCTGTAAGTGTATTTGCCATAAATGACTAGGGGAAACCTGTAAGTGTATTTGCAATAAATTACTAGGGGAAGCCTGTAAGTGTATTTGCCATAAATGCCTAGGGGACACCTGTATGTGTATTTGCCATAGATGACTAGGGGAAACCTGTAAGTGTATTTGCAATAAATTACTAGGGGAAGCCTGTAAGTGTATTTGC
The DNA here is from genome assembly GCF_023373465.1 of Oncorhynchus keta. Taxonomy (NCBI): domain Eukaryota; kingdom Metazoa; phylum Chordata; class Actinopteri; order Salmoniformes; family Salmonidae; genus Oncorhynchus; species Oncorhynchus keta. The sequence goes on along the minus strand of NC_068449.1, from coordinate 49,183,723 downwards.
CATAAATGACTAGGGGAAACCTGTAAGTGTATTTGCTGACACGTTCAATTTTGCCACCAGTAGACCACACTCCTTCTGCGATGACGGTAACAAAACAGTTACCTTTGGTGTATAAAGAGAACAAGACATTACCATTGGTGTATAAAGAGAATAAGACATTACCATTGGTGTATAAAGAGAACAAGACATTACCATTGGTGTATAAAGAGAATAAGACATTACGTTGGTGTATAAAGAGAATAAGACATTACGTTGGTGTATAAAGAGAATAAGACATTACCATTGGTGTATAAAGAGAATAAGACATTACCATTGGTGTATAAAGAGAATAAGACATTACCATTGGTGTATAAAGAGAATAAGACATTACCATTGGTGTATAAAGAGAATAAGACATTACCATTGGTGTATAAAGAGAATAAGACATTACGTTGGTGTATAAAGAGAATAAGACATTACCATTGGTGTATAAAGAGAATAAGACATTACCATTGGTGTATAAAGAGAATAAGACATTACCATTGGTGTATAAAGAGAATAAGACATTACGTTGGTGTATAAAGAGAATAAGACATTACCATTGGTGTATGAAGAGAATAAGACATTACGTTGGTGTATAAAGAGAATAAGACATTACCATTGGTGTATAAAGAGAATAAGACATTACCATTGGTGTATAAAGAGAATAAGACATTACCATTGGTGTATAAAGAGAATAAGACATTACCATTGGTGTATAAAGAGAATAAGACATTACCATTGGTGTATAAAGAGAATAAGACATTACCATTGGTGTATAAAGAGAATAAGTGCTTTTACACCTGCATTGTTTGCTGTTTGGGGTTTTAGGCTGGGTTTCTGTACAGCACTTTGAGATATCAGCTGATGTACGAAGGGCTATATAAATACATTTGATTTGATTTGATTTGAATAAGACATTACCATTGGTGTATAAAGAGAATAAGACATTACCATTGGTGTATAAAGAGAATAAGACATTACCATTGGTGTATAAAGAGAATAAGACATGACCATTGGTGTATAAAGAGAATAAGACATTACCATTGGTGTATAAAGAGAATAAGACATTACCATTGGTGTATTAAAATGAGACGCTTTCTGTAATGTCAATAGTCCTCCTTCCTGAATTCACATTTTTGACACGGGAGGGGGCCAGTAACTTCATAATCGACAGTCAGTTTTCAAACATTTGTCATCTAATTTTGATCTGTTTTTTGACTGTGCGGGACCTAGAACCACACTTCTGGCCTGTGCTTCTCGATGTTAAATGAGTAGGAGTCCCACATTGAAGCCTGCTATGACTATGTTGTGTGGAGAAATAATGACTCCTGAGATACAGGGACCCCCCCCTCTGGCCACAAGCCCTCACTGCAGCTACTCAGGCTCTTCTCTCTCTCTCGTGTGTGTGTGTGTGTGTGTGTGTGTGTGTGTGTGTGTGTGTGTGTGTGTGTGTGTGTGTGTGTGTGTGTGTGTGTGTGTGTGTGTGTGTGTGTGTGTGTGTGTGTGTGTGTGTGTGTGTGTGTGTGTGTGTGTGTGTGTGTGTGTGTGTGATACTTAATTTTCCAATGCAAGAGGGACCAAGGACTTTTTGATGCTAATAGATCCTCTGTGTATCTCTTTGTTCACCATAATAGCAGGAAAGAAGCATCGGAAATAGGTTTTTACATGTCACAGATCATTACATTTGTAATTATCAGTGTGTTTTTACGGCGCAGTGATCATGAGTCTCCTGTTTGTCTGTCTAATTGGGGTCACTTTATATGAGGCACCTGTCAATGAACAGCGGCTCTTCATTGCAAAGTCCCCCATTACGAATGTCTCCTTCATGTGTCTGCTATTTATCTAAGCAGAACATATGCTGGTCTGACACCGCATTGCTAGTCATGCACAGCACATATGTGTGGTGACTACAGTCACTATAACTGTTAGCTTGTTGCTAGAGAAAGGATGAAGAGAGTTCATAACTACATTGTTATTCATGGTCTGTTGGTCTGACTGGGTATGACAATTGTGAAAGTGGATTTGTATTGTGTCCCATCTGTTCCAAGGAAAAACCCTGACTCATTCTATCCAGTCAGCCTCCCTCCTTCTCCTCCTCCATTCCATCCAGTCAGCCTCTCTACTTCTCCTCCTCCATTCCGTCCAGTCAGCCTCTCTACTTCTCCTCCTCCATTCCGTCCAGTCAGCCTCCCTCCTTCTCCTCCTCCATTCCGTCCAGTCAGCCTCTACTTCTCCTCCTCCATTCCGTCCAGTCAGCTTCCCTCCTTCTCCTCTTCCATTCCGTCCAGTCAGCCTCCCTCCTTCTCCTCCTCCATTCCGTCCAGTCAGCCTCCCTCCTTCTCCTCTTCCATTCCGTCCAGTCAGCCTCCCTCCTTCTCCTCTTCCATTCCGTCCAGTCAGCCTCCCTCCTTCTCCTCCTCCATTCCGTCCAGTCAGCCTCCCTCCTTCTCCTCCTCCATTCCGTCCAGTCAGCCTCCCTCCTTCTCCTCCTCCATTCCGTCCAGTCAGCCTCCCTCCTTCTCCTCTTCCATTCCGTCCAGTCAGCCTCCCTCCTTCTCCTCCTCCATTCCGTGCAGTCAGCCTCCCTCCTTCTCCTCCTCCATTCCATCCAGTCAGCCTCTCTACTTCTCCTCCTCCATTCCGTCCAGTCAGCCTCCCTCCTTCTCCTCTTCCATTCCATCCAGTCAGCCTCCCTCCTTCTCCTCCTCCATTCCGTCCAGTCAGCCTCCCTCCTTCTCCTCCTCCATTCCGTCCAGTCAGCCTCCCTCCTTCTCCTCTTCCATTCCATCCAGTCAGCCTCCCTCCTTCTCCTCCTCCATTCCGTCCAGTCAGCCTCCCTCCTTCTCCTCCTCCATTCCGTCCAGTCAGCCTCCCTCCTTCTCCTCCTCCATTCCGTCCAGTCAGCCTCCCTCCTTCTCCTCTTCCATTCCATCCAGTCAGCCTCCCTCCTTCTCCTCCTCCATTCCGTCCAGTCAGCTTCCCTCCTTCTCCTCCTCCATTCCGTCCAGTCAGCCTCCCTCCTTCTCCTCTTCCATTCCATCCAGTCAGCCTCCCTCCTTCTCCTCCTCCATTCCGTCCAGTCAGCCTCCCTCCTTCTCCTCTTCCATTCCGTCCAGTCAGCCTCCCTCCTTCTCCTCCTCCATTCCGTCCAGTCAGCCTCCCTCCTTCTCCTCTTCCATTCCATCCAGTCAGCCTCCCTCCTTCTCCTCCTCCATTCCGTCCAGTCAGCCTCCCTCCTTCTCCTCTTCCATTCCGTCCAGTCAGCCTCCCTCCTTCTCCTCTTCCATTCCATCCAGTCAGCCTCCCTCCTTCTCCTCCTCCATTCCGTCCAGTCAGCATCCCTCCTTCTCCTTCTCCTCCTCCATTCCGTCCAGTCAGCCTCCCTCCTTCTCCTCTTCCATTCCATCCAGTCAGCCTCCCTCCTTCTCCTCCTCCATTCCATCCTCTCACACTCTTTGTAAAAACAGATCAGTGAGACAGGAGACTGAGACAGACAGAGAAAATATGAGAGAACGTAATACGTGAAGTTCCATCAGGTTTGTACGTTTTTCCGTTTCACGTGCACATGATACACAGGTGTAAAACAGTACAGGGACATTCTTCCTTTCCCAACAATGTGGTGAGGGTAGTAATAATCTAGATAATAATAGACAATAGGAGAGAATTGTCCACTCAGGGACCAGTACCCGGCATGGATAATGTTTCCGGGCGGATCCAGCTCTGGTCTTGACAGGCCTCCTCTTTCGCCTGGCGTCCACTCCCTCCTCCCCCCTCCTCAGGCCCGTAGGGAGGGCCGTGAAGTGGCAGGTCTGACTCCCCGGCTCCCAGCTCCATAGAACACGGCTGAACGGAGCCTGGGCATGAGCTTACTATAACTATGACTTGTACTTAAATGCCATCCATTCAGAGCCACACTATTAGTCTCTCGGCCACTGGGGCCCCTGCCGCTGACAGCCCTCTCTTCACCTATATTCATGCCTAGGCTGGGTAGGGCTGGCTTGGGGAACAGCCTTCTGCCTATACCTCTGGGGCTGGTGTAACCAGGAGCTATGGAGCAAGGCACAGAGAGACAGTGATGGGAGTAGGGAGGGCAGGGACACAGAGAGCTGCACAGTGTCTCACCATAGGAACTGGTGTCCTCAGAGACCAGACAGCAGTATTAGCCTCCTGTGCATATAAGGAAGATGACTTTCCGTGACCAGGGAGGTCAGAGAGCTTTAGCTAACTAGAAAGAGTGAGAAATACTTTTTCTGTCTCTCTATCGGAGCTGACAATGGCTCGAAATATCCAAACATATGCACAGTGACCAGGAACGAAGGTTTGAATGAGTCATTTGAATAAGTTCATAGGACAGAGTTTGAATTTTTTTTTTTAAACAAATACCAAGCGGCATAGACACTGGAGAAATGACTCAGAGTACTGTGTCATTGGCTCTTAATGTCTCCGAGGGGTCCGGCTTGATCACCTGTTGAGTTTCATTACAAAATAATTGCAGAGCAGTCAGGACAGCGTTTTCTGTTCATCAGTGGACTACAATAAATCGACCTGTGCGCAAACCAGTCGCTGCTCCCGTGTGTCCTCCAATCAACTCACTGGGGCCCCGCCTACTGGGCGTGGGCTACTTGAATTAAGAGAGGGAAATGGAGAGTTTAATTTCTGTGGTACTGTGTGTGTCAAAACAACATGCAAGTAGCCCCATTTTGAGAGTGTTGGGAGGGAAATCTTTTTGCAGGGATTGAAGATGTATGGTAATGTACAACACTGTAGAGAAGACAACCTTTTATCCCTGATGGTCATTACAATTGTCTCCATCACCTTTGTCTTCAATTCCCGTGAAGCATGGCCCACTCAGCGAACCTCTTTTCTATATATAGGCCCCGTTAACTCTCTCTCTCCCTCTGTGCACCCAGTGGGTTGCTCCAGTTCTCTTTCTGTTTCACTGTGTGGCCTTCCCACTACCAGATGAATCCCTCGTCTTTCATTGTTAACACTGGCCACTCCGCTAACTTCTTCTGTAGTGGTTAGAGCGTTGGGCCAGTGACAAATGTCGCTGGTTCGAAATACCTGAGTAGGTGAAAAATTGTCCGATGTGCCCTTGAGCAAGGCACTTAACCCTAATTTGCTTCAGGGGTGCTGTACTACCAAGCCTGACCCTGTAAAACAACACATTTCACTGCACCTATCCAGTGTGTTTGTCCCTTCTCTCCCTGAGTGTGACCTTCCCACCGCTCAGCCCTAGAGAGGCTCACTTAAACTAAGCCTGTATCCCAAATGCTCCCTATTCCCTAAGGGTCCTGGTCCA